>NC_138158.1:17833580-17836080 GCF_964199315.1 Orbicella franksi
GAGGGTTTACGCTATCCATGGCTAATTTTAGAACAGTTGTGTTTTTTCTCCTAGCACTAACTTAAACGTTGCAAGTTCTGGCAAGCTCTTGTTTACCTCGGCAAATATTTAATTTTTCTTCAAATCTCTTAACTTGCTGCGATGAAACAGCCAAAGAATTCCCTTCATTTGCCGCAACCCACAAGAATACTTGCAAAATTGCAGATAAATTAATGACCATCGGTTCTGGCGAAATAAACTTGCAAAGCAAACATGATCTTATTTGTCACGTAGCGAAAATGAAAGCTGCAACGTCAGCGCATTCCATGGCTGACGTAATAACCTTTTTTAGCGTTTTTAGCATATTTATTATTTCTCTTCGAATCCAACACTCCTATAAAACCAAAAGAAAATATATTTTGCACACAAACAAAGAAAACAATATCCGTAACATTGTCCTTGTATTAATGTTTCAACAGCTTTTGGCGAATAAACATCACAGGTTGCATGATTCAAAATTTGGCTGGGAGGAAAGTTGGGTCTGGTCACTAACAAAAAAAATAATAAACCACAGGTAGAACATGAACCGCGCTCGGCCCATGGCTGCACGGTTAATTACCAGCAAGCTTATTTTAGACGCTCTCAGGGTGCTTGGAAAAAAATTACGATGCACTTTACTAAGATTCTCATAATCATAGCCCTCACTAGAAATAACGGTGGCACGAATTTCAACAGATGGGGAATTGTTGTTGCAAAAAAGGTTAAGTTTGAGGTCCTTTTTACTTGGCCGCTTATTTTTCACAGGCAAAAACCTAAGCAAAACAATTTGCGAGTATTTGAAGAACTTGTTTTCTTTGATTTTGTGGATTCCGGTGTCCGGGTTCTGGATTCCAGCTTCCAGCTTCCAGCTTCCTGGTTTTAGGGTTGCCCCATCCTTAACAGTGTGTTTGCTTTACATTCAGTTTACACATGACTGTTATCCAGCATAGGCAGACTTATAAGTTTGCCTTCAAAAATAAATTGCAACAACTGTTGCATCTTTCATCACCTATTTTTGTGCTGAAATGACACAAAATCCAAGTACAAGAAGTCAAAAGCATAAAACAAACTTACCCGGTAATGCTTACAGTTCCTCTTACTGTCTGCATATGCCGTCCATAAACTGGCACTGCCTGGACAATGTACTCATTATTTTTCTCATCACACTTTTTAAAACGTCACTGTTATATAATTTGTCCTGAAAAAGCAATACATGAAATGTTATGCCTTTGGCACTCACCAAATACCTTTCACAATGTACAATTAACACCACATCGACATTCACGATTCTTTCTACTTTCATTGTCACTTTTTTGTGTCATTTTCCCTCACTTGAAGACAGGACTTCCACATTGGGTGATAATTTCCCTCTGGAATCTCTATCAATTCACAGGGAGTGATAACAATTAAATTGTGACTAATTTTAGCAAAGGAGGCGCTCAAATGTCAGATTTCAATGTTAAGTTTATAACTTAACATTACTCTTCATATATATATATATAACCTCTCAATTATTGCACCTGTAGAGAGAAGATGTGCTGGGGGAAGAGATGCTCTAAACTTTCTGAATTTTCCCCCTTACCTGTAATAGGATGACTATTAGAGCGGTTTTCAGTTGAGTGTCAAAAGTAATTAGACAATTACTTTGGTTTTGGTTTTGGTTTTACTACAGTTTGAGATCAGCTGAGAAGTCTAATTGTTAAGTAATTGGTTTTGGGTTTGGTTTTACGACACTCAATTGAAAACTGCTCAATGAACTACGAGTAGCAACCAACACCAACATCAGGTTATGTATACACATGTATATTTTGTTGTCTTCTGTAGTCATAAAAAAATAAAAATTTAAAACCTTCCATAAAGTTCATACTCAATAACACTGCTACATGTAGCGCTGTTACTGTAAAATAATTTAAGTGAAACTGTTGAAACAACTCTATCTAAATTGCCTCTAGCAGTTAAGGCAGGATAACAGAATATACACGTAGTACACAGCAAAGGCCAGAGATACACACATGTTGGTTATTAGTTAGGATTTGGTGAGCTTTTGTGCTAAGTATGGTGGAAAACAATGGACTATCAAAAATGAAGGTTCCTGAGACATTTTAACAGCGCTGAGAGGAATGAATATATAGATTTACAAAAGAAGGAGAAGTTCTTGCCATATACCGTTCTCTGTCATAAAAATATCATTTACATACATTTATTACACATGGTTTGTGTTTAAAGCCGATGATTATAATGCACACTCTGATTGGCTAATTCTAGTGCATTATTTACATTTACATGGTATACATCGGTAAAATCATAGCACATCAAGTGTGACTAAAATAAAAAATAAAAAATAAAAAGAAATGCCTGATTCATAATAATCTAAAAATACTTAACACTAAAATGGATCTACTTCTTTACTTGAAAATTATTCTCCCGTAATGCCCATGGGCCAATTACGGGCATGCTAAAAGGTCCTAGCACAAAGTAACAG
>NC_138158.1:17843580-17896080 GCF_964199315.1 Orbicella franksi
AGCCGAGTGCGACTCTAGCTTCTTGAGTGCTTAGCAAACTTCCCAAGTGCATCCATAACTCAATAGTGCACGCTATGGCGTTTACCATTTGTTTTATAACATAACATTGCGACATTGGAACAACAGAAGTCCTTTTATTGAGCTACATCACAAAAAAATGTTCGTGTAGTCTTACATGACAAGAGAAAACAAGCGCGCCAAAATTCATTCATGACAACCGACTGCACACCAGTAACTCGATAAAGTTTCATCTTCAGACAACTGTGAAGACAGTTTCGCATTTCTGGGAGAAGGACGTCGGCCATTACTTTGGAAACAATGTCTGTCAAAAGATTTGCTTTGTAAACATTAGCACTCACGTCAGCAGCGTACACCCATGGGCAAATAGTAGACGCTGAATTAACCAATCAGAGCGCGCGCTTTGCTTTAGTTATGTTATAACGGTCGTTGGGTCACGGATCAAACGACACGGAGCTCTTCTATAGTTTTATCGTTTCACTGGGGACACGAAGAGCCGCCTGGCGTCGCTCGCAGGGCTGCGATTGTTGGGTAGAGGATTGAAATGAAAGATCAACCTTTGCCCTTGAATTCTACGGTGGATTTGTGACCGTGGGTATATTTTAGCCTGGGATTTTTGACTTCGTTCGGCAGGCTGTCCCGACTAAAGTGTTTCGCCTTGTTCTCTCTTTATAAAGGGAAAATCGGAATTCAAAAAAGTCGCTTAAATCAAGTTCAATCGGTAAAATAACCACACCAGGAGCAAACAACACACGTATGGAATAAGGTAAGCTATTTTTATTGAGAATTTTCACTTTTCACTACCTTGACGGATTTCTTGTAGAAAATCCCATATAAACCCTTATAATTCGATGCCATATTGTGTTGTTCGTGTGGTTCATAGAGAGAGCTTGGGCTGCCCATGGGTTAAGTTTATTTTTAGACGTGAGGTTATACATGTAAGCTTAACTTGACGACGAAAATCGGCAGAAAACTTAATTTGTTTACAACTTACAACAACCTCCACAAAGCGACTCACGTGTTATTGTTTAGAGATGAGCGAAATTAAAACGATGTAATTTATAAAATGTCTCACAGCATGGCTTCAAATAAGGAAGACTTTAAAAAGGATTTCAATTGAAAATAAGCTTATATCGCCGAGGCAACTTGTTAATTTTCATAGCAAACGCCACAACAAAAGTCACTTACCGCAAGTTGGCAATTCAGTTCGGTCAGTGTAAATCTTCCTGGCAGGCAGAAACTTGCAGTAGAAGTTGTGAAGACTGAACTGAACTGATCTTTTCGATAGATCAACGAATCAACCACTTTTTCCCGGTGTGTTTACCGTTTTGTAATTTCTCTTTTTAAACACTCAAGCACGTTTGATTTCTCTTGTTCATCACCTGACCAAATCATGTGACTTTTCTTGCACGGCTGCACAACATCACATCGCGTGAATTTTGAAACATGTTTGAAACGTTCTGCAGTCTTCAGAGTCAATTTGTCGGGTACTTTCGCCTCCTTTCTATAGCCCTCGTTAGCTTTCGTTCACGGCATTGTTCGGTATTATTTCACCTCCTTTCTCTAGCCCTTGACTCGGTATAATTCACGGCATTGTTCAGTACTATTTCGCCTCCTTCCCCTGTGCTGGCCCGCTCTTTTTCGCCATCTTCTTCGCTACTTCTTTGCCTGTTAATTCTTCTGTTTTTTTGCTTCAGGGCAACCCTATCTTAGAAATATTAGATCAACCTCCGCTATCGTTTGTCGACATAACAAATAGAAATGAGTTTTCTTTTCTTTAAAAATCCCGCCTAGAAAAATGGCATGCATTCTTCCGATACAAACCGAGGGTGCATGTCTCTGTCAACCTATTAGCTGGAGTATGCCCGCCATTTTGGGCAACTCCGCCGCCGCCGTCGTCGTCGTCGTGCGTACGCGCGCCTACGAGCGATACCGCTAGCCATGAAAACCATGAGAAAATCCATTCATGGGTTTCCTTGTCTTTCCCATATGAGTATGGGGCTCCGCTTGGCGGCCCTTCGGGCCGCCGGAGCTCCGCTATTAAGATTTATTTTCACTGATAAGTATTTTTTATTTCAAGACAATTGTGTCTCGGTAACTTGTAAGTTCGTTAAGCGCGTTGTCCGGAAATTACTTCTCGAAAGTTTAATGAAATATCCCCCCTACCAACTCCGTATTTACTCGGAAGGCATAATAGAATTTAACGTTTCCTTACTTCTAATTAAAATAGGTAAGAGTTATCAGTTAGCCTGTGTGCATCCGCCCCTTCCCCCCAAAACATCGGGGAGAGAATTCTTTCTGCCCAATTTTTTTGAGGCGAACGGCGGATTTACACAGGCTATTATTAATTAGTAAGTGTTCGAATCCGTCGCGATCTTTTCCAATCTTTATAATCGCCGTTCCCTTTATTAATTACGTTAATAGACTACTATTTTAAGATATATTTTGATTTAAATTAGTTTTTGTAAATCACCAGAAATAAATTGATGTAACCCTATAAAACTGTAGGCTCGACTTCCAGTCCCCACCCTTCCACCTGAGGAACAAAAAAAATTGAGCCTAACCTTCTAGCCGTTGTATTAATGTTCGAGACCTAAAAGATGGGGATAAAATAGTTTACAGATATCGCTTGCTTGGGCAATTTAACTTTATTGCGTTAAGATTAGGTGAGAAATTAATACTTCAGTATTCATTGGCATTAGAAGCTATGGTCATTTTGTAATACTGTGTCATGCTAGGTTTTTTCTATTGAAAGATCTCCTTGGCCTTGTGTTTGATTCTTGTTAGGTCAAGTATAGTAAAGGTTCAATTCTGGGAGTGATAACAAATTATTATTTTTGATGTTTGTGGTTTTTTGTTACTTCTGTACTTTTCGTAGTCGGTAGCGTCACGCAACTTTTCTCCGCAGTTGTTGTGTGACACGACCTGCAGATAACGGTGTTGAGCCCAGGCTGTCTCAACTTTCCCGCTGGTGTTTCCTTCCACGTGGTGTCCATTCTATCACCAAAACTTGTTTACAATGAATAAGCGCAAGAATAATCACTTCTCAGTGAAAGATGTTTCATCTTGTGGTAAGACTAATTACGTAGTGTGACGAATCAGCGTTATACTCTGTGTTTGGTTGCATCTTTGCTTACATTGTAGTTCCTTGTCCTCGATACTTCGCCTCGGTCAATCGTTTTCGGGTCAAGTAGTCGGAGGCGAAATTCTTCTCGGATACGTCACCGAAGTCAATTGACCGTAAAGGCCCGTGCGGCTTTCTCCCAGGCCTTCACGGTCAAGACGACTGACTGGCATTGACCTAAGACAATTAATTAAACCTGTTGTACCAGTTTGACCGGGTATGTGCGGCATACTGCAATAATTCGATTATGAGTCCTTTAAATGAGTGCCCAACCACCACCACAATGCCAAGTTTGAAATCCTCTAATGGAGACCAGACTTTCCCCCTTTTCGTTTCAAAATTCGCGCATTGCAGGGCTTAGAGAAATACAAGGGTCAATACTGTAACTGGGTTTTCCCTTCGAGGTTGCAATCTCAAATTTGAAAGTCCTGGAACGATGTTGAACTACCAGACGCCTACATGGGATATTCGGTAATGACCGAAAAATAATAAATATTAACAATATAGAGAAATACAAGGGTCAGTACTGTAACTGGGTTTTCCCTCCGAGATTGCAATCTCAAATTTAAAAGTCCTGGAACGATGTTGAACTACTAGACGCCTACATGGGATATTCGGTAACTTTAAATTTAATCGTTTTATTTTCATTTTTATTGTTTTTTTTTTTTTTCTCGGAGGGGCCGGGGGAGGGGGGTGAATACGGAGGCTAATATTTTCCAACTGGAACTGACGTTTTTCTGCGACAAAACATGCAGCTTTCCCATGGACCGACACGAACACCCGGAATCCTCGGAATGAGCCAAAAATAATAAATATTAAAAATGTAAATTAAATAATGAATTAACAATTGATTAAATACAAAATATTCTCTTGATAAATATGCAAAACGCAAAAAGGAAACAACTTAACAAAGAGAAAAATGAGACGCCACGTGGTCCGTTGTCTTTATTGTTGGTAATCCCAGCGATTCTGAAGTGCACGGGCACAGTTTATCAATCTTGTTTGAATATATATATATATATATATATATATATATATATATATATATATATATATATATATATATATATATATATACAATGTGGGAGGAAAAACACAAATAAACTACAAGTTCATCCCTACAAGCCTGTTTCGTGGTTGCCCACTCATCAGGGGATTAAATCCCCTGATGAGTGGGCAACCACGAAACAGGCTTGTAGGGATGAACTTGTAGTTTATTTGTGTTTTTCCTCCCACATTGTATACTTCGCTCTACTCTGATGTATTGAACACTGTTCTACGAAAATCAAATTTTACACTTTATATATATGCGCAATTGCAACAGTAACGACTCATCCCAGTAGAGTGCTCAAACTGGACATGAAAGCAGAGCTTTGCATGCCAGCGAGCTTTATCTAACTGCAGTTCAAAGCTCGCGCGTAAGTTTCAAAATTTAAGAAGTGTTTTCGAACATGCAACGATTAATTGTAACGGTCTATAACGATGTTTTGTAACGGCCTGTTGTAACGGTTTATCGCGTCTTGCGTGAACATATTGATGATGTGTTTCTTAGTAGGCTTCAGTGTATATGGAAACTAACTGATGAGTGGGCTAGCTTTATGCTAGCCTACGAAACAGACCTGTATTAAACTCCATATGTACTCAAGATCGGAGTAGTCTATCAACGTAATTTGTTTTAACAGCTCCTTCATTGTAGAACACTATATTGGCTCCAGCGGTGATCAGCACCTGAACTATATATATATATAACCAAAAAATGGAGTGAAATTCTCATCTACTACAAAGTGCTCAATAGCTGAACTAGAGCGGGAATAACAGTAAAAACTCAACAGCTAGATAATGTGGTCAGTTAATCGCTACTCCGAGTTTCATGCCTCATGCGAGGCAATCATCAGGCGACTGCCAGAAAAACAACTTGATTTACACAACAAAGGCGGTGAGGTCTGTATCAAAACAAGGTCACCTTCAGCCTCGCTGCTTTTCTATCATGGTCTCTGTCGATGTGGTTTAGCATCAAGGATGTTTGAACCAGTAACAAACTCATCTGCCGATGTTTACCAACATTTTCCTAAAGAAAAACCTTTGCAAAAGATGCTTCATTTTAATAGAAGCACAGAGAAAATAGTGGCCTCAACTTTGCGGATTTTTCATTTTTTTTTTTTTTTCATTTTTTTTTTTCTTTTTGGCGCTTCCTTAAATAACATTTTTTACAATAACTGTCTAATTTCTCGCGAGCTGATTGACTCATTTTTATCATCAATAAGAGTACAGACGGATGAAAATTTCATTTATGCAAGATGTCAAGTTCAACTTTCAGCTGTCAAACTGTCAACTTTTTAACCAATGAGATTTTATGGACTGTTTTAAGTAGCTAATCAAAAAGCGAGAAAAGCTATTGACAATGCTCGCGTCATTTTGAATAAAATTCACTTATCTTTGTTTACGGCAAGTTTACGGCGTCTTTTCCCCTCATTTATTCCCGTCATTTGACCATTTTGGGGTCAAACGCTAGTTCAACATTTGCTTTTATTACATTTAGCGCTACTCAAGTTCAAATTTCGTCACAAGAACCACAGTGTTACAGTTGATGAGATCCTCATCCTTCACATCTTTTAACGTCTCGCTCTCGACTTCTTTAATTCCTTCTTCAATTTGTTCATCAGTGAAATGGTAAAATGTACTCACGTAACGACGCCGAAACATCTCATAGAACTCGGATTTTGTCAGACTCCATGCAAAGGAGAACTCTCCTTGGGAGAATTTCCCCTTAAACTTAATCTCACGGAAAAACTGCTTCCTCTCACTTACCTTTTGAAAATAGCTGCTGTAGCCATTCGCGGCCATTTTGAACATTGGATGACCATGACTTACCTAGTCAAATTGAACAAATGAACCACTGGGTCGAAGAGAACGAAATATTTCCTCGTACACAGTTTTGGGATCAACAAAGTGATGTGTACTGAATACTGCTAGAATCGTATCAAAACACTGGCTGATTTTCGAATCAGAAAAAAATTCTTCCGCCGTTTTTCGAACGGGGTAAGTTCCTTTCCTTTTACGCGCTACCTCTTGCATTTCTGCGCTGGGATCCACGCACCAAACAGGGTTTTTTAGCCCGGACGATTCAAAGATGTTCTCGGCAATGAAGCCGTTTCCACTACCAATGTCTGCGACAATGTGGTGCGGCTTCAAGTCCAAGGATTTCATCAGGTGGGGAAGGAATCCTTTATACATTTCTTTGTAGAGGTATTCGCAGTTGTTAGCTACCGAGCGATAATGCTCTGGAAAAGAAAATACAAAATTGAACTTCTTAAGGGTTCAAGAAAAGTTGCAAATGTGTCAACAGTCCCCAGTACGCATGCATTCCAAATGCTTTCCCTCGTTGCACCATATGTCAGCACCAAGAATTGCGACCTCTGGCCGGACCCAATTTCCTGCGCATGCAGAGAGTATTCGTTTCGTATTCTCAGCCAATCAGATTTGCCAGATTTGACGGGGAGTCCGTGAATCGCGGACTTCTGGTGTTGGACCGGCCCAGAGGTCGCGATGTTTGGTGCTGACTAAAAGGAGCGCGGCCTCTGGGGACGAGAATATCGTTTCACCAATTTCGTACCCACAGCGTCAGCCCCCGTTCCCCTTGACTAGCCCTCAGGAAACCGCAAGTCAAGGGGGACGTGTTGTGTTTGCAGACTGCAGCTCTGACCAAGAAGGCGGTTTGATTGACGCTTAACCAAATCTATACTGCAGTCAACTCCCGATAACTCGAATGGTTTCTGCGCATCCTTACTGCGCACGCAACTTCACACGCCACGTCATGCATAGAGCGCGCGCTAAGTAATAAAGTGAACAATGATAGGGCAGATGGCCATTGCTACGGCTTTGCCTGGATTTGACGATCTTGGGCGTACGGTGGCCCCTTTTTTTCTTTTTATGGGTCATTTTCTCTACGTTTACCGAAAAAATGAAGAAAATCGATCGACTAAAAGTTTGTATTTTTTGCAAAACGCAGCATCGAATTCCGTTCTTTTTAGCTCTTCGTTTATCTGTGCGGTGGTTTCAAATGGCTCTTGAAGGGTTAAGTTTTGTGAAAACGTTGGCAACATTTGGAATTATTAAAGCAACGGCTTCACTTATACAAAATATTACTAGGATGGTTTGTCTCCGTTGATTCATCTTTGATATTTTAGGCTAAAAGCCCTGGAGACCACGCTGATTTACGTGCGCCAATTTTTCAAAGTCAGACTAGATAGTTTTCCACGCGCTTTATCTCTAAAACGAGGTCCGTGACTAATGTTTTTCACAACGTGAAACAACTTTTAATCAATCTCCGATGATTACATTCGCATAAAGTAAGGGAATAACAGAATAAGCTATTTCCACGTAAATTTAAACGAAAAAAACAATTGCTTCAATAACAAAAGAAAATCACTACCACCAATGGGTAGCCTAATGAACTATACCTGTGAAGAACTTTGCATTCATTAAAGTTCAAATGGCAACCTTCAAATGTTGACTTTCATAACAGCAACAGAGACACCCAATTTTTTTTTCATTCTGGAACACGTAGTTCCCTATCTGTCCGCAGTAGAAGTTTGAAGAAAATCTATTGAGTGTGGAGCATTGTTCTCGTGCCAACGTCCTTAAAGGGAGTTTGCGAGTCGTATTGAGAACAAATGACCAAAAAAACGGTGTTTTCTGTATTTCTATTCATATAGCGAGTACATTTTACATTAATTATAGAGAAGTCGAGTGAAAGTGGAACGATACTTTTCTAAATTACTGTATAAATCAGACCGCAGAAACGTAATAGCAAACAAAAGAAAGCAAAGCAAAGCAGCAAGAGAAGTCAAGATACTGCGAGCTTTACAGGTTTCAAAGAGGACAACGCCGGGCTGTACTTCTAAAGAACTCATGCGATTTACTTTTTCGAGAAAAAGTTTCAATGTTTTGGACTACAGCACTGATTGTTTTTGGTTGTGACGTATTGACAATCATGGTTCGAATTATCAAAGGTAAAATTGTACAGAAAATGATCTGGAGGGAAACGAAAATTGCTTGGAGTTAAGGGAAGATTGGAGTCATTGAGAATAAAATTACAGTAAATGTATCACGGAAATACAGGGGAAATCGATTTTGGTTCGAGTTAGCACAAGGTTCGAGTTATCGTGGGTTATGAGTTAACGGGAATTGACTGTATTTCTATTCAGAAAATAAATCGATGTAAGATTGATACCTTCTACGTAAGATTTTTCACGCTTGCTCATCATTGAGTGCTTAGATCCTGGTTCAGCTCTGTATTCGTGGTAACTCAGTCAGAAATGAGAATTAGCCCTGCAGAAGCAATGATATGGAAAATATGTATAGGCGATCGTACGAATGCCAGTGCAATGAAGGATTTACACCACGAGTGATATTTGAAAATTCCCTCAAAATTGCACGAGCCTTTAGGCGAGTGCAACTTGAAAGAATTAAATATCACGAGTGTGACTGAAGTGTCGTGTCGGACTTGAAGACGGTGCGAATGCCTTGTTGTTCTAGGCAGCACCAGAGAGACTCCGAAACTGCTTGGACATAAGCTTACGGTAAAACGGCGAACACGCCCACGGGACCGGCCACTATCCTATCTGGAATGAGGTAAAGTTTATTGATCGAGATCCTCACTGGTACACACGTAAGGTCAAGGAAGCTATTCACATAAGACTTCACTCCAATAACATCAACAGGGATAGTGGAATTGAAATCCTGAAGCATGGATGCCCACGATCAAAATACACAACAACAGGAGAACGATACAACAACGGACCGCTGAGGGAACAGCTACTCGCCGGAACAATGGAACAATAAGAGGATCGAAATGCACCAATCACAGCCGATCTTTGTGATATAAATGATACCATGCAATCAGTCGACCTTATCGCCTGAAGAAGACTAGCAGTAAGCAGTCGAAACGTCGCGATCTACATCCCAAGTGACTACATCATGAGACAAACGATAATACACTTTATTATTGCATCTACCACGATGAATAACAACAACCTTTTCCTCGACATTGTTAATAATATAAATGAAAAAATTACTCGATTCTGATTGGCTGAGAGCAGTGCAGTTCAAGCGTAACACCAGTACAAATTACACATCGTAATTCCGGATTATGATTGGCTGAAAGACAACAGGAAATTTTCTTAGCCAATTATATATGACATAAAATAATAACGAAAATTTTGTGCGGAAACTTTGAAAAAAGTTTTCTCGAATGAGAGAAAATGACTTCAAGGAAGATCTTCCGGCAATTCCTCCACGCCGAAGCGGCTCGTGCAGTTTCTGCTGTTTGAAAAACTCACTCGTGAAATATAATTCCAAATTGAGCTCGAAACCGTATGATTACCTATGCAGATTATTCTTTTCTTTTAACTCTGGGGTGAAATAGAGTTTTGTTGTTGTTTGTTAATTAATTGTTGTTGACTGAGTTCGCGCCTAACAATAATGCGTGGCTGGAGTTATCGGCAATCATAAGGTATTCCCTTAGAGCGGCTTTCAACTTAGTGTCGTAAAACAAAAACCAAACCAGTTACTATCCAATTAGACTACTCAGCCAACCTCAAACCGTAGTAAAACCAAAAACAAAATCGAGGTAATTGCCTGATTATTTTTGACTCTCAATGGTAAACCGTTCTTATTCATTAAGTGGCTCCTGTTTCGTTTTAACTGAATAGGTTTTGAGGACTTATGAATACTCAACTACACAGTGAATCTAAGGATTTCTCCATACCTAGTGAGCTTACATTCCCTATTCAAATGACGCTCTAAAAAGCGACAGTCTTATACTGGAGACGCATATAAAGGTGATAGGTTAAGGTAAGCAAAAGTCTTGATTGGTGCCAAGTGGCTTATCAGGCCGATGCTTATCTCCAGTTTTAGCAGCATGACGCGACAAGGAGTATTTCCACTCCCCCCTGGATGAGATGCTAGTCCATCGCAGTGTTGCTACCAACATTAGATTCGCCGGCACCCATTTATACACATTTATACAGCATGAAGAAGAACCGAAAGCTCAACTCAGTCCGTCTGAGTTTGTGTCCCGTTTTTACACCAGATACATACCCGAAATTAACAGTTGACGCATAATTTTTGTAGAGTCGGATTGTGCAATTCAGTTCCAGTTTGTATTCACACCCACCCCAAAGGAAAAGGAGGAGGTTTCAAGCCAAACTACTTTCTGTGATAAGGGTATGCCTAATTTCGATCTGGACAACTCAGTGCATCCGTATTATGACAAAGGCCATAACACATCATAGATCCTATCTTTCTAACTTGGCCGAGTTATAATTAGACTGGTTTGATACCAAAATGCGACCCTTCTTCTGCATTAATTTTTTCTTTGGGTTTCTCTTTGCACAAATGTTTCTTCCTGCCATTTTCCCTGCTCGAATTTTTCTGTTTTTTTCCCCACTCCCACATCACTTTTCTAATGGTCCGTCCCTTAGTTTTTCCGGTCAAACGGTTCGATCCCGTAATCTAACTGTTGATATCGATATTGGTCTCGACAAAAAAATCCACAGATATCATTTAAAATTGCCTAAATATCCTATTTCTTAACCATATGAGGAAGTAGCAGATCCCATTAAAATAGTGCTCAATACACATATAGTGTAGAGCTGAGTATATGAGTAATAACGAAGAGGCAAGATTTGCTGTTACTCCGAGTTTCGTGCTTACGCACTCATCAGACAGTATTTAATACTGTCTGATGATACAATGTTGCAAAAGCTTTTGTAAACTAAAACAGTAACGATTATTGTGATCACATAATAATGTTATGATATAGCAATCAAGTTACACTGGCTTGATTTTAAATACTGTCTGATGAGTGCGTAAGCACGAAACTCGGAGTAACAGCAAATCTTGCCTCTTCGTTATTACTCATATCCTATTTCTTATCTTTTTTTTGGCTTTTATGCGAACGTTGAGCAAAGCGTGACATATACAGCCGACACATTCTATGTTTAAATGCGCGAAAAATTGACTCTCGCCTTGCAGCATACGGAGGTGTTGTGTTACAACGGAAAGAATCTATAAAGGTTTGTATGGGAACCCAACGGTTTTGCTTTAAAAGTCAATTATTCTTCTATTTTGTGAATAAAATCTACTTACCCTGTTGCTGTGTTGTGTTCTTCGGCGAGTTATCGTTGTGTGGGTTTCCACTGCTAAAATAGAGACGCAAAATAGACGTGACGACATTTTCACAAGCGGTAAGGTAACCTGCGAACAGGCTCCCGGCGAGCGCGAAAAGTGGAATTCGCCCCGATCGCATCACTCTCCGAATTCTTCAATTTAGCGCTCGTCGGCATGCTTTGCTCGCCGTATGTTTTTTTCCTTCTTCGCCGGGAGCCTGTCAGGCTAGCGTTAAGGCCGTAAGAGCGAAAATTCCGAGCGAAAATTCCTCACAGCTTCGCCATTCTTGCTACATACACTACCCTATTGAAACAGAGCACTTACGAACAAAACGTAGTCAGACATACAAGCTAAATGGCCACCACAAAACAGGCAATTCATTTACCCCGAGTAGAGCAACAATTATGGGTAATTAATTTCAAGATCAGAAAAAGGGCGTTAACATAATCATCCTCAATCCCAAGCACTGTGAAGAGCAATCTATGAATTTGTCTTTTTTTAAACAACCTTTTCGTAAGTTTTACCTCAATCAGAATGTAATCAATTCCATCATCCTATGCCAGACTTTGTACAAGAAGACTTTAAATTTACGTTCAATCTCGCTCCGCAACATTTTGATCCCTTGCAGCAGAGAATCGAGTATTATATAAACGAACGTTAGATGAGCGAGACTAATACGGTTTTTGAAGGACCATTCGCTACCCCCTCATCGAGGGATTTAAGCCACTGAAGCCCGCAAGACTCACGGTACCTCCTCGCATAAGCAGGTTAGCCGATCAGTAGCTATCCAGCACATGTATCGCCGAGTTACTGCTAATGTCACCGGAGGAAAGAGCAAGTTCTTGGGCAATGATTATATATTTGAGAAAAATGCGTTGTCCTTCTTAATTAACTTAAAATCATGAGACCTGTTTCAATGATAAAGGCTAGAAAATAAGAAACAAAACAACAACAAAAAACTTCCCACCTTTCCTTGGAATTTTTGACGTCTCAACATGGATTAGAACGCGATATCAATTACTCGTGCCAAGACACTTCAAGAGCCACTCTCATCATTAATGCAATAACAACAACTACCTTTATTTGCATGACCATAAATACATACAATGTTGCAAAAGCTTTTGTAAACTAAAACAGTAACGATTATTGTGATCACATAATAATGTTATGATATAGCGATCAAGTTACACTGGCTTGATTTGAAAGTAGAATATTGCGTAGATCAAAGCAAGATGAAATAAATTTTGCTAATTGAATATTAATATAATGATTTGAAGAATTCATAAGTTCCTCAATGGCTTGTAATGAAGATAATTGTTTAAAAGTCGGATTGATATGTTCTTTTTTTATATAAAATTTATTTCTTAGAATAGAGTATTTATTGCAATATATAAAAAATGCGCTCCCGTGAGGTACGTGGCGGTTGTTTGCTATATGTATGATATGCATATTGAAAGAATTCCTACCCGTTAGTATAGCTACAAGTCGATTATATTATTTTACCATTGAGCGCGTTTTTTTTTTCTCATCTCTCTAAGATTACATCTTAGAAGCAAGTGAGAAGTTGTTCATTCCCTGCGAACGATTTTTAACAGTTTTTGCTTATATATTCGCTTCATAGACTCAATTATAACAAAGATAACACATAGGCAAAGAGATTGTATGCCAGTCAGATATTAAACTTATTCGTGTTAATTCGCCATTACCATAGCCACTTGCTGGTTATAGCAGAACATCCTTTTTGGAGTTGCCAGTCTTTTGCAATATGTATGGCATGCGCATTGAAAGCATACCTACACGTTAACATAGCTGCTTTGACTAGCAAAAACACTGACTGTTCGGTGCCTTGATATTTTCTAATCTCCCCATGTTAAAAATTACGTGAGATGGTATTCCATTCCCTCTCACCGAACAGTTATTTACTTGCATATTTTTACTTCAATAAGGAACCCTGTTTTGTAGGCCAAAATGCCATGGTAACAAGGATTCGAGTCAGATTTAAAAGTCATTCTTGTTGACTCGCCAGTTGTTAGATACACCTGCTTGTTACAGAGTATACTGGTTGGGATTCTTGTTACGTAAACTAAAACTGCTTGGCTAACTAAGCATAATTTTCCTTTTCATACAGAAACGCCAGTTGCCCTTTCCCTTTCGTTAAATTTCCGTCATTTCATTGTATTAAAATATCCTTTTCCATACAGCTCAATGATGTGAAGGATCCCTTTGGATGATCCTCCGACAAACCCAAAGCAAAGTTGGTTTGGGGTAGGAGATTAGGAGAATTCAATTTTGTTTGAAAGTCTTGAGTAAAGACATGGATTTTAACCCTCGGACGGACAAGCTAACTCATACCCCCACCGTGCTACCATGGGGGATAAGTGCAAACCCCAACCCCTCCCCCCACAAAATTTTAGCGAAGGATGAATGAACAGCTACTGAAAGTTTGAACCCCTTAGAGTAAATCGTCTTTTAAAAACTTTGAAAAAAACCTTATTGGAGGTGAGCATTCCCCCTTTGTACGTCGGAGGATTTAGGTTAATTCCCACCTTTGTGGGTGTCCTTCGGGAAAAAATTCAAACGCGCGCCAGTTTAAAAAAACAAACAGCAAACTATATATCAGAAGAAAGTTTACTAAATGTAGTTTACCATAATTTAAGCGAAGTTTTTTACGAAGTGTCAGGAGCCACTAAGGCGTGAAACGACAGAGGGTTCTCCTATTGAATATATCGGCTATCTGATGCCTTATGAAACCGCAAACCAATAGAACAACAGGTCCTCCAAGCGTCAAAGACAATAGATTAGGAAAAGCATCGCATTGCAACACGTTTAACTTCTATCTCGCTGTCGCATTGAAGAGAAAAACACTAAAACGGGCAAAGTAGCCAAAGGATAAAGAGCAAATTCGCGATATAAACATTATCCAATAACATGATGTACGAGCTCCAAGATGAGCGTTTGCCACGAAAATTTCAGGCCCTGGCGGTTTCGTCCATTTAAGCGATTATGACACCTTCCTGATTTATTAACTTTATTTGAAAATACGTATTTTCTACATAACTCGGCCGCTTTTTGAGAATTTTAATATTTTTCTTCTGTAAACTTTAGATAAAATGACCGACTTAAATTTTGTCAAATAAACGAAAAAACGATTTATTGTCCCTTTGAAGGTGGGAAGTAGCCTTAAGCTTCTAGATGTACCTAAATGTTGTAAATAGCTTTCTTAGGTTTCAGTTAACAAACCTTCCAGTAGTTGAAGGTATTTACTTCCCTTTTTTCTCCACTTTTGTTACACTAACTAAACGGTTGTATGTGATAAGTTCATGTTCGTTGATTTCGCTTAATTCCTTTTCCAGTTGTTTTACACTCTCCTCGATTTGCTCATCCGTTAGATGGTTTAACTCACTCGAATAACGCCTTCGTAGCGAGTCACACAAATTGAATTTTGTCATTGCCTTCGTAAATGTGACCTTCAAATACGGGGCACAGTCAATTTCTCTGAGTAGTTTCTGACTCACGCTTACTACATCAAAATAAGTGCCTAAAACCTTTGTAGAGGTTCTAAAAATTGGATGTCCATCCTTCATTGTTATAAGCTAAAGAATAATCCCACCGGGACTAAGAGAGCGTATTATGCCCTTGTATACATCAACCGGGTCGGCAAAGTGATGTACGCTGAAAACTGCAACGACTCTATCAAAGCACTGATTTTGGATCTGAAAAAAATTCTTCCGCCGTTTTTTGAACGGGGTAAGTTCCTTTCCTTTTGCGAGCTCAGTATTTCTTGCATCTCAGCGCTGGGATCCACGCACCAAAATTAACAGGGTTTTTTAGGGCGAACAATTCAAAGATATTTTCAGCAATAAAGCCGTTTCCACTATCAATGTCCGCAACAATGTGGTGCGGCTTCGAAAGAGGCACCGCACAATTCCAGAAAATATCAGAGAATACCCCTCGGTGTGTAGTGAAATCATGGGACAACGTCACGTGACACAAACACATGGAAGAACGCGGAGCAAACGAACCGAGTCAGCACTTTCTAGATCACTGTTTATTGTCCTTGTTCACTCATAAAGTGTTGCGTTACGACATTCTCGTCTCTTTCCTTTGCTAATTCCCCGCAATACGTCTACAGGGGGAGGGGGAGGGGGTGGGTTTGGCTTTCTTGTGAAAGCACAAACTCAACTGAAAACAATTGTAATCCCAAAGGCTTTGTTAGCTGGAGCGTGAATTCAAGTGACTAATAACCAGACGGGCCCCTATCAACAAGAAATACCCCATTTTATTATCGATTTCTACGCTTTCAATATAATTTTCTCAGGCTTGCTTTGCGGGCTAATAAATACATAAACTTGTATACACTGATTGAAAATACAGACAAACCTTCATCCACTTTCTCAGCCAGTCCCTTAAGGTTACCGTACACCTTAAGAGGTGTCTCACGTCCAAGCGATGTAGCGCGTTCGGTTTAAACTGTAGATACCTAAACCCCTATACCAAATTAAAGTTTATAGAGCTGGCTATCAAACTATACCAATAATTTTGAAATACAATGAATTGTCAAATTTTTACGACCCCTAAATGCGAGCGTCCGAATCTCCTTTTGAAAGCTACAAGTCAAAGCGAATTTTGTTTTTCGCTTATTTTAATAATTTGTTCCTCAGTTTCCGGAACCGAAGCGCTAAAAAAAGTGTCTGCGATTTTCCATATTCAATTTCAGTGAAACGTTACAGAACATTTTCGAAATAGCATTATACAAAAACATGGAGTGATCGTTCAAAAATCGCTCTCAGAGACAAAATATTTGGAAAAAAAAATTCGCCGACACGTTTTTATTGTTTCACGTCAAACTAGCTACTATCCAAATTCGTGGGCAAACGAACAAATTCCATTTGACTTGTAGCTTTCAGAAGAGACCAAAAGGATGGTTCGGACGCTCACGTTTTAAGGTCGTGAAACATTCGACAGTTCATTTCATTTCAACATTCTTGGTATAGTGTGATAGCCAGCTCTATAAGCTTTTAATTTGACAGAGGGGTTTAGGTCTCTACAGTTGAAACCCGGCGGACGCGCTACATCGCTTGGACACGAGACACCTTTCAAGGTGCTCTTAAGCTATACAGTAGCTTTAATATACTACTTATAACAACAATTACTCACCGAAGTGGAATTATCCACCACTTTCACTGACACTAAGATGAATCATTGTTTTAGTATATACCACACATGCTGAATAACTAGCGGACCAAAGAGTAACTTTATTTGTTTAAGAATAACTTTACTTGAAACGGGAAGCCATTTTGTTTTTCTTCGGCTGCTCGGAGGTGAATAGTACTTGGCTAATCACCTCCGAGCTAGCAAATCAGCGTGCGCGAAAAGTACTATTCACTTGTGTGGTATATACTAAACTATACTTATTTAAGTGCAGTTTTGACATACCATTGCTGCTTCCTACATTATTACTTTTAACTATACAGTATTGTTTTTGAAATACAGTATGGTAACGAAAAGATAACAAGAACATGTGTATAAAGCATATTTGGTACTATAACCAGAAGTAACTGACTCGTGTCAATAAGAGAGTGTCAATAAGAATAGGTCAGGGAACATAAAGCTTGGTTTTAACGACATAAGCACCAACACAAGCATAACGGTAGTGAAGACACCCACGACAAAAGTATAGGCACAAGCACGAGCAGAACAAAACAATTTCTTCTCGTGCTTATGTCAAGTGAGAACGCGCTGCTGTAAACATAAGCATAACGAAAGTCCGCCATCTTGTTTTACTGTATCGAGGCGGTATGGAACCGAAATTAAGGTGGCCGAACACAGTTTTCGCGCGCGCTTTTCGTGATGCAATTCAGCGCGCGCACAAGCATTGCAAAAAACAAACATGCCGTCAATAGAGCGATCATTTTATTTACTCAACACCCGCAGTACCTGTGCTTTTTTCTCTATAATTGAACGCAGCGTATTGATGGCTTTAGTCTTTTATCACAAATATATGTTGGAAAAGGTAAAGATGCAAAGAACCCAGCATTTCTCAGCTTTTTCTTTGTTACTGTAAGAACCCAGTTAAATGCAGCGCACGCGTAGTAAGTCAAAAAATCGCGATTGAATGAAAATTTGCACTCTCGGAAATACGCCTATTTCTGGAGAACCACTCATTAGAATTTCACGAAATTTGGCACGAAAATACTTTTGGAAATAAGTAACTGGAGTATTGAAAATAATTGAACTTTAACAAAGGAAACTCTAGATATTCCAGTAAACCTTCAACAAGGGATAATTAAAGATCTCTCTGTTAAATTATTAGGAAATGGTGTTAACTTGTGAGAATCGTTACAAGCTTGTTGCATGCAAATTATAAAGAAAATCTAGTGACCAGATTTTCTACAAATAAACAAATCCGATTTTGAAGGCCTGTTTATTTTTATTCGTGTTGCCATGGCAACGGCACATACGTCATCTTAACCATCTAAAAACCAAAGTTTGTGTTGTTAACTTGCTTGCTGCCACTTTTGGCGACCGAGAGATCAAGGGTTTTAGAGAAAAAGGTGAATGAAACATAGGTATCAAAAACTGTGTTCAGCCACCTCAACCCTTTGACGCCAAAGTAGCCATATACGGCTACTTAATGGTCGTGCTCTTTGTACCACTTGTGACGTCATCAATTTAAATGTGGCCACATATTCTTGATAAGCAGATGGTAGAGCTAGGATAGATCTATCTGTACAATATCGCCGATATCGACGGCGTTCTGACGTAGCAAATTGCAAAACGTTATCAGTTTTGGTGCAAAAATGGTCGTAAAATGGCCCATTATACCTAGAATTGATCAAGGTCCCATTTCCAGGCTTTTCCCATAATTAACACCCAACTTTTAGGGCAGCCAGAAAGAATATGAAACGGAAAAGGTAGCGAGAGTAGAAGGGCCGAGAAAAAGGAAAGGAAAAGGGCAAGAAAAAAGTTCGGAACGGGCAATCCATATTTTGGCTTATGCGCATGCTCCAAACTAAAATATTCTACATTTTTGTACTTAATCTTGGGGAAATCTATCTGTTTGGTAAAAATAGCTTTTTGAGCCAAACTGAGGTCCATTTAGCGTCATGGCAGCCAAAAACCTGGTTAAAAACGGCATTTTTTGGTGTACATTTGGTCCGCAAAGGGTTAAGGCAGTTATCCATTTTGCGAATGCGTGGTTATATTTGTGTTGTGGGCATCCTTGCTACCTTACGCTTATGCTTGTTATTATGTCGTAGTGAAAACCAGGCTTAAGCGGGACGCTCCATAATTATTAAAAGCAAAAATTAGTTGAAGAGATCGCCTGGAATTGACTATTTACTTGGTTGAAAACTGCGTTTTTAAGCTTCTAGATGTAACTAAATGTTGTAAAGAGCTTTTTAAAAGTTTCAGTCAACAAAACCTTCCAGTTGTTCGGGGTATTTACTTCCCTTTTTTCTCCACTTTCGTTACACTAACTAAACGGTTGTATGTGATAGGTTCATGTTCGTTGAATTCGCTTAATTCCTTCTCCAGTTGTTTTACTCTCTCCTCGATTTGCTCATCCGTTAGATGGTTTAACTCACTCGAATAACGCCTTCGTAGCGAGTCACACAAGTTGGATTTTGTCATCGCCTCCGTAAATGTGACCTCGTGCTCGGAGATTCGGATGTCGGCACTGTCAATTTCTCTGAGTAGCTTCTGGCTGTCGTTTACCACATCAAAATAAGTGCCGAAAACCTTTGTAGAGTTTTTGAAAATTGGATTTCCATCCTTCATTGTAATAAGCTGAAGGAAAATCCCACCAGGGCGAAGAGAGCGTATTATGCCCTTGTATACATCAACCGGGTCAGCAAAGTGATGTACGCTGAAAACTGCTACTACTCTATCGAAGCACTGGGTGAGTTTTGGATCTGAAAAGAATTCTTCCGCCGTTTTCTGAACGGGGTAGACCCCTTTCCTTTTGCGGGCTAGTTCTTGCATTTCTACGCTGGGATCCACGCACCAAACAGGGTTCTCTAACCCCGACAATTTACAGAGACTTTCTGCGATAAAACCTGATCCACTACCGATGTCTACCACATTGTGTTGGGGCCTCAGATCTAAGTATTCAATCAGGACTGGAATTACAGCCTCATAAGTTGCCTTGTAGAAGCTGTCGTACGTATTAGCCACAGAACTATAGTGATCTGAAAATAAAGAATTGATTTAATAAAAAAAAAAAAAGTAGCGAGACAATCTCAGATAGTGCAGAGTGCAATTTACCGCTCTGATACCGTAGTCACACAGGTCCTCAACCCTGCCGTTCTCTCCTTGGTGGTCAACTAAGCCTTTTCCCCTTTGCAGAATATGAACGGATAAAATCTTAAAAAAGGTCAAGTCTGCATACCAGCCAAGTGGCCGATGAGGCCGGAGCTTATCCCGGTTTCTGTAGCATGAAGCCACTATGAGTATTTCTACTCCGCCCTGGATGGGATGCTAGTCCATCGCAGGTTACCCCCAGCATTAAGTTCGCCTGTACCCATTTATACACCTGGGTGGAGAGAGGTACTGTGAGGGTAAAGTTTCTTGCCCAAGAACACAACACAATGTCCCCGGCCAGGGCCCCGTTTCTCGCAGGCCCCGAAAAGTTTTTGCACCCGGAAAGCCATAGCAAAATCCCGAACCTTGTGATTACAGAGCTGTTTAATTCACGTATTCTTAGTACGACCGCAGGATCCCTTAATACAAGAAGTTTCAGGCGTATACACCTCTCCGTTTTTACGGACCCGAAAAGTTTCCGGGGCTTTCGAGAAACGGGCCCCAGGGCTCGAACCCGGACCGCTCGATCCGGAGACGAGCGCACTAACCATGAGGCCACCGCGCCTCTCGAAATAAAATCTTGATTAGACATAATCTTAGCGGCCGTCGATAAAACCAGGAAGATGGAACGTTCCGGAACATCCCGGGACATCAAAAAATTATAATAATTATGAGAAAATATGTAAAATTAAATAAAGAAATAACCTAGAGAGACAAGTCAGTCAACGGGCGTCGATAAAACCAGCAACAAGGAACATGCTGGAACATCCCGGAACATTTCGGAAAATCGAAGAATTATAATAATATATTATGAGAAAAATATGTAAAATTGATTTTTCAAAAATTATAAATAAACTAGTATCAGTTCTGAAAATTAAAAAAACAAAACAAAACAAAAACATAACCAAAAAAAATTAAGAAAACAAAAATAATAATAACTGCAATGAGTGAAGGCTCGCAACTAACCCATTCCTTCCAGTCGTTGGCGATCAGTTTAATCACATGACTGTCCCTTATTCCCAGATTTCGTTGTTCATAGAAAACCAAGGTGGTGGAGTTCGAACTCTTTAATCAAACGGAAATATAAGAGTGCAGGAGTGCGATTTCTTTATTCAATCATTACGTCAATAGGCCCTTTGCACGATCCGGTCACATGGTACGGAATAAATTATGCTGGGACGCAAGTTACACAGTGAGACTTCCAAAACAAAGGAACTCGTACCAGTCCAGCCCGACTACAGGCTACAAAAACCCATGACCCCTCGCGGAACTAATCATTCTTCCGTTTTTCCAGAAAAATAGCTACTTGGGAATCAGCAAAATGAAACCTCTCCGCTGACAAATGGTGTAAGGCACCACATTGAAGAAAACCAATGAAACCTAGGGAAAACAAGGCTGCCAGCTGGAGGTCACCAAGGTTACCCTTTTCAAGGCGACTGATCACTTTCCGCACCAGAGCAGCAGACAGTGGCTCCTTCAGTTCAGCCGGTCAAACAAGAATTCGCCTGGCAGCTCAACCACTTGATTCACTACCGGATACTCGTTCGGCTCCTGATAACCACTCTTTCTACGAACCCAGCTGACACAGTACACTGCAGAACTCACCAAAGACACTGACCAGGTCTGTTGAATGGTATATACGATGTACAGCGTGAACACCACAGGATCTGCCGGCAAAAGAGCAGCATCATGACGATCGGTCCATAGCCTCCAGGATTTATACGCGCGTAGATAGGTCGCGATTGTTAGAGCAGCCCGATCTCGAAGTAAGACAGCTCGTAACGCCTTTACTAGCTGTCGCAATTCCGAATGGTCAAAACGATCTGCACGAAATTCATGATCAGCTGGTAAGATGACCTCCTCCACCATGGGTTGTACACCATGACAAATGCCATAAAAGCAGGGAAAAATCCAGTAAGCACTCATTGAATAAAAAGAGGATTAGATCCACATGCATGTACACACCCTAAAACGTGAGTCCATAACAGATGGATTAAGGTAGCCAAACAGCTTGGTGTCCATAACAGGCATTAGAAGCCAAAAAAGCTCAGTGATAAGCCATAACAGCAGGTACGTTCTTTGCCAACAGCCGTCGCCAGCGCTTCGTCAATATTTTCTAATACCTCCTTGTTTAGATGGTATTGTTTCTTTCTACCAGCGAAGCGAAACTCGGGATCTGTTGTACAGGGTTTCTGAGCACTCTGAGATTCAAAGCTCGCCATTTCGCTCTACAAGCTCTTCAATTCTTCTTGCTGCTGCTTAAGAAGCTCCTTCGCCCAGTCCGGTGGTTCTGAAGAGGTGCGGGGAGGCGAAGGACGTGCATGACTACTCCTACTCGACTCGCAAATTGAACTCCGATCAGATGCGCGATCTTCCCCACTCCGCCTGGAAGAACGATTCTTTGAGCTCTTGTTGTAGGGATCAAACCGTTTAGCAGCTCTAGATCTCGTGCGAGAACTATCCTTTGCCATCAGAACAGGAAGAAAATGAGAACACAGCAAACAAGCGATGAGCACAGACTCAAAATTGAAGGAACTAAAAACACAGGTCAGGCAATAGCGGATGGCAAAACAAAAACTGAACGCTGTAGAAGCCACGTGACCTGAAACCCTCCACACACTTGTACCCAGACTTCCAACCGCTTCATTCGTTACTCAGCCAGAGGAAAACCACACACCTTATTTCGTTAGTACGTTATAGCGTTATAGCGTTATAGTGTTATAGCGTTAGTGCCTTAGCAAACAGCAGCCCCCTAAACCATCCATATAGTGCACTCTGCACTAAAAATGTTAGACAGTAATTGCTCGCTAAACGTGACAAAACTTGGCACATGCAAATAAAGGTAGTGGAATCACGATTTTGACGAACCCTCTATTTTTTAAACCTACCGATTATCCGAAGCAATATTTCGCTTCCTTGGCAAAAACTTAAATGAAATTTACCCTCGATCTTTGGACCGACCGGTCTTTGGAACCAATTTTCATTCCCCTCAGTGATTCGAAAAACGAGATTCCTCTTAAAACACTGAATACCTTATGAGGCAAAGATTAGTAGATATCTGTTAATCGCTCTTCCCGTATGAAAAAAACTGTTTGTTAGAATTTTAGACAAACGCTAGTTAGGTTAACTTTGTTTATTTTAATGTGTGTGTGTTTATGTTTGTTTTGTTTTCTGTCCCTGACCGAAACATATCTTTTCCCTTAAGGAGAACCGTAGAGGTCACGTGACCAGAACTTATGGCACCATGAGTGAAAGCTAGAGGTTTACTTAACCTAAAGCAGTGTTTTGACTAGGGTTGCAGGGCTTAGGCGTTTGGGCTAGGGTTAGGGTTAAGTTGTTGGGGTTAGGGTTAGGGTTAGAATTAGGGTTAGGGTTGCAATTTGGGCCTGGGTAAGTCACGTAACGAACACCCCTGCCAAACTAAACTACCCTAAATGAAGTAAATGTAGCCTTGTGAATCCAAGGACTCTAAATAAAGTTTATGTTCAAGTTACAATTTCAAATTCTTTACTCTTGTTACTTGAAATTTATGTTGTAGGCTGATGATAAAGGTGTAAGAGCTAGTGCCACCTCCTCCTCCCCCTCCCCCCCTCCCCGCAACTTCTTGCCCTTCGCACAAGTTGACACTAGCATTCTCTGAGGGACTAGTATTGATGAGCCTTGCAGGTACCAGACCTTTTCGAATTCTAAAGATGAATTGACTGACGAAAAGTATATTTGATTAACTGGCTGCCTTGCCTTTTTAACGCTCAGGGTTATTTCGGGTAGTCAGAGCCCCTTTAATTTTTGCTTTGATATAACATTGTAAATTATTCCTCTCTTTTGACTCTGGGGTAAAATAACGTTTTGCTGTTGTTGTTTGTTGTTGCTAAGTGAGTTCGCACATAGCAATAATTAAGTGGCTGGGGCTAATGGCAATAATAAGGCATTCCCCTTATACTCACTAAGTGATATATGTTTCGTTTTAACTGAATAGGATTCATGAATACTAAACTTTACACTGAATCTAAGGATCCCTCCATACCTAGTGAGCTTACATTCCCATTCATATGACGCTTCCGGGGCTTTCGAGAGACGGGCCCCTGAGTGTGACTGGGTGGAGAGAGGGACTGTGTGTCTTGCATGAAGATGAACCAAAAGCTTAACTCAGTCCGTCTGTTTTTGTGTCCCGTTCTTACACTAGACACATAAACAGAAATTAACAATCGACGCATAATTGAGTTATTTTTTTGTAAAAAAAATACCTCTTAGTCGGCGCGTCGAGTATGTTAAGGGTCAATGGGTGAGTGAGTGAGTGAGAGATGTATGTATGTCACACCAATCAGATTGGATCTACTATAAACAGCCAATCAAATTCCTTGTTGTGAAGGTAAATAGTATATGAGGAGATTTGATCCTGATACAGTTCAGAACGGCCATATTTATTCTTCTATAAAAGAGGAGGAATTATTCATGTATTGGGCTTATTTCGACATCTTCTGAGGCGAGGATTTTGTGGGCGAGTTTGATAGACATTTGCAATTGGATAATCAGTCAAAGAAACATAGTGTTGGGCATATAACTAAGAGCATGCAATGAAGGATGAGCTTTTCCCATTAGATAAAGTTTTCAATTAAATGAGTCTTAGCCGCTCTGCTATTAGGTTTAAGAATCATATATGAACTCAGTTAAATGACCTTGCTTTCCATGAGTTCTCGTAGCTCAGTGGATAGAGCGCCCGCCCGGTGTTCGGGAGGTCATGGGTTCGATTCCTGTCGGGGACTCAGAATTTTTCTTTGTCCCACGCTAGTGTCATGTTGATTAATTCACCTTCACATTTCATTACCGAGCTTAAAATTCACCATCTTTCTTAACTTATCACTACTCACGATGAATTCGATAGCGTTGATCCTAGCAGTAGGCAGGACACCTATCATATATGAACTCAGTTAAATGACCTTGCTCTCCATGAGTTCTCGTAGCTCAGTGGATAGAGCGCCAGCCCGGTGTTCGGGAGGTCATGGGTTCGATTCCTGTCGGGGACTCAGAATTTTTCTTCGTCCCACGCTCGTGTCATGTTGATTAATTCACCTTCACACAACAATTGTATTTTAGGGGAGCGGAATGCACTACTGGAAATTTGATGAGGTTGCGACCAGGTTCAAATCGTTTGCATGTTGTATTGAAACCTAAATATTGCTGCAGAGTTCGTAGTAAGTGTTCCTTGCGTGTAGTCAATGTCAGCATCCATTGACAAGTTTCACTGTGAAAAGCGAAGAGACTACAATTAATTTGGTGAACAGAACAAAAAGATATTATTCTGTGACGATTTTACAATTATAACGGTTCTTGTTTACCACTGGAATGAGAAGATACGTTTGCAATGAAACTAAATCTTTTCTCTTCAATGTTATCAGGGTTTCCGCTTTTTCGCGTTAATAGCCAGCACGAATTGCAGTAGGAGAAAAAGGAAATTGTTTTCGTTCATGATAACTTTAGTGAGGTATATGAAGTCTTGGGCGTTTTATTGTATTAAACATAAGGACTCTGGTAATTGAAAAATAAAGACTGACGTGTATGTTGCCGGTTTGTGATTTTTAGTCCGGTTTGGAGCGGAGTGTGACAGTTAGATACATACTTTGGGTTGTTTTAGAGTGCATAATGTTCAGTGTAATGGTGGCTAGTTATGGAGGAGGTGAGTCTTGAGTTTTGAACAGTTCAAGAGTTAGTAGTATGCAAATGGCACAAGATATTTTTATTTTTAGTAACAAAGGGTAACTTGATACTTTTGTTTTTCACAAGGAGTAAATTCAATTAGAGCTGAAAAATCGTCACCACTTGTTCCCACGAGATGTTTGCTATTTTTAGTTACAAATGGTAACTTGACACTTTTGTTTTTCACAAGGGAGTAAATTCAGTTAGAGCTGACGAATCGTCACCACTTGTTCTCATGAATTGTTTGAACAAACAGAACAAGATATTGCTATTTGTAGTTACAAATGGTAACTTAACACTTGTTTTTGAGTTATTTTTTTTGTAAAAAAAATACCTCTTAGTCGGCGCGTCGAGTATGTTATGGACGGGTCAATGGATGAGTGAGTGAGAGATGTATGTACGTCACACCAATCAGATTGGATCTACTATAAACAGCCAATCAAATTTCTTGTTGTAAAGGTAAATGGGATGTGAGAAGATTTGATCCCGACACAGTTTAGAGCGGCCATATTTCTTCTTCTATAAAAGAAGAGGAATTATTCATATATTGGGCTTACTTAGACATTTTCAGTGGGTTAGGCTGAGGATTTAAGTTACGAACGAGATGAGCCTTGAGGTTTGAAACAGGTCGTGATTTAATAGTATGCAAATGCAACGAGATATTTTTATTTTTAGTTACAAAGGTAACTTGATACTTTTGTTTTTCACAAGGAGTAAATTCAGTTAGAGGTCACAAATCCTTGCTTCTAGTTCTTAGGACATGTTTTAGAGGAGACGAGACTATTTAGATTTGAAACAGTTCTAACGTTTACAATAGTAAGTGCAGGTGACGATTGTTTTGTTTTTGTTGCATGCAAATATAACGAGATATTTTTATTTTTTAGTTACAAAGGGTAATTTGACACTCCTGTTTTTCACAAGGGAGTAAATTCAATTAGAGCTGACGAATCATCACCACTTTTTCCCACGAGATGTTTGTTATCTTTAGTTACAAATGTAACTTAACACTTTTGTTTTTTATATGGGAGTAAATTCAATTAGAGCTGACAAGTTATCGGCTATTGTTCCCAGGATATTAAAAAAAAAAAAAAGCTTTCATTTCTGGACGGTTTTTACGTCTCTGCAGTAGCAGTTTATTTTTATTTGATGGGCATTTTATGACATTCTTTTCAGTCCGATACTTTTAAAGGTAAAACGCATGAAAACTGCTCAAATGTTCTGCGTGGCACCAAGTTAAAGTGCAATTTAATTAAATCAGACTTTCAATGTTTCAGAGAGGTTTTTTTCTCTTTCTTTCTATTTTCGGTGAAATAGTGTTGTTGTGTTGTGTTGTGTTTAAAAACGGTAAACTTACGACTCGTATAAAATGCGAAAAGGTCTCTCAACTTGAGTATTTTTGAGCAAAAATTCCTCTTGGGGGTTGGAAGGACTATGTGATCTGTGAGTGAGGGAGTTATGCATGTGCATGTGTCACACCAATCACAGTGTGGGTTTTATCAAAGAACGAATCAAAGAAAATAGATTACGAGTAGTCCCTCTTTCGCTTAGTCCATCGTGCGTGACGCGAAAGAAAACCGCGAGGAAAAACTGGCCGCGCGAAATCCTGGGGGCGAGAAGAACGGCCGGCTAGATCCTGGTGGCGAGAAGAACGCGAAAGGAGTTCTTCTCGCCCCCAGGATCTCGCGCGGCCGTTCCTCTCGCCCCCAGGATCTTGCGCGCCCGTTCTTCTCGCCCCCAGGATTTCGCGCGACCATTGTTTTTCTCGCGGTTTTCTTTCGCGTCACGAACGACGGACTAAGCGAAAGGGGGACTACTCGTAGTCTACAAAGAAAAAAAATAAGATGGTATCTACATTAATCTGGGGACGTGTCAGATTACTGTAGTTTGTTCAGTCAAACATTTTATGGCTTACTATTTAGCTATCTTACCATTACCGATGTAACATCGTATGTACATCATAAATTCCCAGTTTCTTTCTTGCTGTACATCGCAACCAAAAAAACTTGGCAAATTAACCAAATCGTTACAGTAAACAGCTCCGAGACGTCACACAAAAAATAACTCTTGCACGCCTTGCGTGCCTATGTTTTGTCTAAAGTCGGACAGTGCATTTGACATCCAGTTTATATTTATACCCACCCCAAAGAAGGTTATTGGAAATTCAAAAAAACCAGGGGGGGGGGGAGCTGTCAAAACAAAACACCTTCTGAGAGAGGGAATGTCTAGTTTCTGGACAGCTCAGTGCATCTGCAATATGAAAAAGGCCATTACACATCATAGATCGTAGCTATCTACGAGAAAAATCCATTTGTCTCTTACCCTCTACAGAAAATATTTCTTTGTGGGTGTTCATCGTTTGGAATATTCTGCAAGGGCAGTCCCTGAGAACAGAACAAACCATGCAAGTGAGGCATTTAACTTCAGTCAAGACAAATGATATCATTCACTAATATACAGTTGAACCTTGCTCTTTCGAACTCTCAGATGAAATGGAAAACAGTTCGAAATAGCCAATAACAAATGACTGAAGGGTAAATCTAAGGGAAATATTTTGAATTCGAAATAACAGGGAATTCGAAACAAGAGAGTTCCAACTAGAGGGGTCCAACTAAATCATGGCTGCTAGAAAGAAATAAAGCCTTTGGTCGACTGACGTTTTCTGTAGACCCAAATTAAATGTAGGTCTTTCTAAACATACCGAGATATTTAAAGTTTCCGAGATATTTAAAAGATGAAAATGAATACATCAAAGATCATATATTTAAACTGTGGAGAAAGATATGAAGACATGATTGATCATCACAGTTATACCCACAACTTAAGCAGTGAAATTAAAGCCTGAAAAAATTCAGGCCTGAACGGGATTCGAACCCATGACCTCTACCATACCGGTAATTTTAGCCCGAATGATTCAAAATCGGTGTACTTTTTGGATAAAACTTAAGGATATTCAGAGGGTTTTTCGAGATGTTTAATAAAAGTTTTGTGATTTTTTTTTTGCGCGCTGGGTAAATGATTATAGTGAAGAAAATATCACCATAATCTCCATACGTTATTACGCAATCTCATTACACAACATCCCACAATTTTAAAAAACACCGTTTATGTCCACTTTCAGTGTTACGTGCTTAAGCGACATCTTTCGACGTGCCATCTCTCGAAATACTTCATAGCCCGGCCTACGTCATCAACATCTGTTCCGCTGCGCAACAAACGGAGGTGGCATGTGGCTGGAATGCAAAAGGACAAGGCCTCAGTGGAGTGGCCCCAAATAGAAGGCGGGGACCCGACTGAGGGATCGGTGCTTGGACGGTTGCTATGGAACCCGACGCCATAGCGAGGCACTTTGCTTAGTCACACTGGCCGAAGCTACTGGAGAAGGGAAAAGGGGAAAGCAGGGAGATGAAGGACTGGGGGAATGAAAAGGGAGGTTGGGAAAGACTAAACAAACAACTTGCACGGAGCAAGCTGCAAAAGGTACGCGTTAGCATGACAGCGGCGCGCGAAGGCAGATTCTCGCATGCGAGAGAGGCTACGCTACGTGGAGGCTTAGGCTTAACTTCTGTCAATCAAAGGTAGACACCAATTAAGGTCTGTTCCGCTAAGCAACGAACGGAGGTGGGGTGTGGCTGGAATGCAAAGGGACAAGGCACCATTGGAGTGGCCCGAAGCGAAGGCAGGTAACCAACTAAGGGATCGGTGTTTGGACGGTTGCTATGGAAACCGAAACAAAACTTACGAGCTGGAGGAGAGGAAGGCTCCAAGCAGCGCGAGGGGTACAAGACCTGGTACCTGACACTTTGCACTCCCCGGCGAATAACGAGCGGGTGAGCGGAAGATTAAGCGGACGCGAGGGTAAAATATGAATGACTGTAATTGCAGTCAAATGGACACACCAGCGCGAACTAAGGTGACAAGGCTAACTACGAAGCTACCTGGCGAAGAGTAATTTTAAGGGTACGCGCGTAAGACGTAGGATTCGCTGGGCCGGCGGCCTAGAATTCTAATTATCGAGTCTGAAACGCCGACGGCGCTCCAAGAAGTGGCTGCAACGATCTGAAAAACTGTTGTTTAAAAGTCCCCGTCGACTCCAGCCGACACGAGGATGCCGCGGAGGCGTTCAGTTACATGGCGACTAAGGAGTGCGGTACCACCCAAGAAGACGGACGCGGGGCCGGGAAGGCTGCCACGGCGATGGAGGAAGTGGGAAAGGCTGGGTGCCGGACAGAGCACGGGGGTGCAGAAAGGATCGATCTAGTAGGCCTTGACGGAGAGCAGCTCGGCAGATGGAAGGAGTTGCTAGTTGACGGCCACAGCGTTGAGAGAGAGATGCTCTGCTGGGTCGAAGCCGGACGGTTGAGAGGTAAAAATCGCTCAAGTGCAAGATGCCAAACCAAGCCGAACAGGAGGCCGCCCAGAACGTAGCATTTGACAGAGTCGGCGAGGTTCATCGGAGAGCGATTCAGCACCGTAAGATACTGAGTAATGGGCATGCGCGGAAGACGGACGGGGCCCTTGAGAGGCTGGGCACGTCTGATACCACAAAACACGTGCTCAAGGCGAAGGGTAGCGACCAGTGGGAGCCAGTATGCAGTGATCAAACGGCGCACAAGCAGCTCTTCACGGTGCGATGGGAGACTGGTGGGGCCAGGTGTGCAACGAGGCGAGCACTCCCAGCATTAACTCGGAAATGGGAAGGGGGGAACGAGAGGTGTGGTGAAAGCTGTGTGCGACATAAAACTCAGTAAATCGGCGTAGTGGAGGGCGAATGGACGGAGCCAGGCAGACAGTAAAGATTCACACTCTGATGGAGGAAAGTGAGTTAAGCTCCTCTAGCAGAGGCACTGGAAGCCAGGGGAGAGAGGCGGGCCAACGTACGGCACCTCTCCCCCGATGAACGAGAGAGAGCATCAGCGATGGAGTTAGGGTGCCCGGGAACGTGCATAGCGGATACCAAAAAGTAGCGACGAGCTGCTGCGAAGAACAAGCTGCGCAAGAGATCCCCGAGCTCCCCGTCGGAGCAAAATCCGATGGCGATAGTGTCGGGTACGCCACGGTGGTCGCAAAGGAACTGGACCAAGAGGCTATAACATTGATGGTTCCATAAGTGCGTGGCTAGGATAAGAAGAGGAAGTTCCTTGAAGACAGTTTCTCGGGAAGCCAGCGGTCGGTGAGCCAAAATGGCCATCAAAATACGCACCAGAACCGGCCGCCACGGTAGCATCGGTAGACACCTGTGGGTCGAACAGGTTCAACCAGCGAGGAGAGATAGAGAAGCTGGGAATAATCCAATCACTGAGGGGGATTGACCAACAGAGTAAATCAGCATTAGGTTCGTGGCTGAGGTGAATGCCCGGGACTGAGAATGCCTACCGGTTAAACGACAAAGCGAGTGGCGGCCTGGGTACGTGGACCACATTTGCAGCGTGATGGAAGTGGCTAAGAAGAGACTCTAGTTCTCCAGTTGAGCGGATGCCATGGTTGTGGAAGGTGATCCAGTGCCAAAATTTCGGCAAACATATGATTTGAAGGTGTACCGAGCGCAAACTTAAGGAAGAGCCAGATCGACGTAAGGATGATTCCTCCAGGATAGGCGTCGCGGATGTCACCTTTGGTGAGCAGAGTCTCACGGCCCACCTGCGCGATAAAATCGATTACGTTAATAGGGAGAAGGGGTCACCATAAATACCGTCGTTGACCCCCTGGGGTTTGACGAGTCCACAATCAACCGCCGCTTCCAGGAACGGCCTTTTTTCGGAATGACGCCAAATGGGATACGGTCTAGCGGGCTGGCAAAGTAGGATAAAGGCAAGGGACCGGCGACTCTCCAGAGCAGAAATATCCTGGTGAATAACTGGTCAACAACACCACGGTTCAGTCGGGCGGACTTGACGTAGCCTGGAGACCAGTTACGCGAGAGGGTTGGAAACCACTTGCGAAGACTCGCTCGAAACCGGAGAGGAGATACGGACGGAAGGCGGAGGAGGGGTGATCGGTAAGACTACTGCTGGTGTGAGTAGCGGTGGAGCCGCAGGCGGCCGTGTGGAAGGGGGACGGGGCTTGAGGTTGTGACTTGACAAACAGATGAAGAACGCCCGAACGAAGCGGTAGTGAAGAAACAAGCAGCGAACTGGAAAAGCAAAATTGAACGAGAGAAATGAAACAAGAGAAAAGCGAGTGAAGACGATCGGACAGTGGAGACGCCTGCGTGGGCGCAAGCGAAAGCGGGAACGAGAGTGGCGGTGGTTCAAGCGAATGAAGCACGTCGAGGAACGATGGGGAAACGACTGAAGGCGCCAGGAACGACGCCGGCGTTACGTCGTTACGACTGTCGGTCAGCAGACACGTCCGTGTGGGGGTGAGCGAGAGCGGGAACGGGAGCGGCGGAGGGTCGAGCGAGTGGAGGACATCAAGGAACGATGAGGAAACGACTGAAGGCGCGAGTAATGACGCAGTCGCTGCGTCGTTACGACCGTCGGTTGGCTGACATGCCCGCGTGGGGGGAGCGAGAGCGGGAATGGAAACGGGGCGGTGGGTCGAGAGAGTACAGCACGTCCGGAACGATGAGGAGACGAGTGAAGGCGCCAGTTGTTTTTTGGGGGGGATTGAGGCGTTTGTAGCAGCCTTCTGTCTTTAGAGGGCTGCTACAAACACCTCAGATCCTCCAAAAACTATGCAATAGGCCAAAGTGACAACAGGGACCAGGAAAGGTGAGTATATTTTCTTTATTTTATTTTATAAAAGTAACATTTTATTTCGTTGCGCGATTTATCCTTCGTTATTTAAAACACCATACAATGCCTTGTAGAGCGCTCAAATTTTCAATGGCCTGAAGTGTAACACAACACCACGCACTTTAGGCAGTCACGACTCACTCGATACGCGTCCATAAATCATAAATATTTAATCGATTCCTCGAATCGTGAGTTTGGACTCCTGTGGTGCGACTGATTCGAACATTTCCGCTGATGAATAAAAATCGACAGCATTTACATTGCTGTACCTTGGTTCAGGCTTAATCTTATAGATTCAGGCTTCAGAGTACTTTTCCAAACAATATTCGACTGGACGCAGACTGAATCATTTGTCGCCACACTGAATCACTGTGATACAGCGAATGATATATAGTTGTTCACGGTTTATAATTACATCCCAAAGCCAAGGCGATTCAAAGTCGCGATCGTGAACATAATGAACAATTGTCCTAGTCATGTAACAAAAACAGGTCATCTCGCATCCCGACGAAGCTGGCCACGTTGGTGTTTACACGGCCCAGAATCATAACCAAAAACGAGAAAAACGATCGATTGAGAAACCAAAACAGACTCGGGGATGCCAAGTTTACGTCCAAGATCGGCCGGTTGTCCCATAAAATCTCAATTCTGTCTGCATTAGGACTGCGTTCTCCTTTTCGTCGATGGACACGTAATCCCCACTAACAAGTTTCCGGCTTACCAAGAGTAGCTAGAATCTTGTAATTGATCCGGGGCAGAGAGACAATGAACCCCATCGTCAGAGTGTAACTCCCTGGTTCATTGAATAACACTTCTTTACCTATTGCACAATTTAAATTCTATTACAACCTATTATCCTAATTGCGTTACAACAGTCGCGTCGAGAAACGAATTTCCGACGGAACCGAAACGAACCCATTTTTTAAACGGAACCCAAGCTGACCTAGCCTAAACCTATTTACAACAGTTACAAGCTTTAAGTAATTTGGTTTTAGCCCAAACCTATCAACTGAAGTGGCCCTTGCTCATCTGACTGAGAACATTGTAGATAATATGGATAACGGGCTCGTTACTGCATGGTGCCGTGTTCCTTGACCTCAGCAAGGCATTTGACACTGTCGACCATCAACTTTTGCTCAAGAAACTAACATCTCTAGGTTTGGATAACAACTCCATGGATTGGTTTACGTCCTATCTCTCTGCTCGTAAACAGGTCGTCTCCACTAGGAATTGTCTCTCGTGTCCTAAGCCTATCTCAGTTGGAGTACCCCAAGGTAGCATATTTGGACCACTGCTGTTCATCATTTGCGTCAACGACCTTCCACAGCGTCCCAAAAAGAGTCTCGGACACTGCGAAATCATCATCCATGCTGATGACAGCCTAATTTACTAGTCTGCTAAAACAGCCCAGGACAACGAGATCTGAATGTAGACTCAAAAACTGTTGCAAAATGGCTTCAGTATAATCTGCTCACCCTTAATTGCGCTAAATCAAGGTATGGCTGTGTGGGGCTCTTGCTCAGATTATTTGATGAAAGATCTAGAACTAATCCACCTCAGCGCAGCAAGACTTTTATCCACAAACCACCAAGGGACATGGAAGACGAAACAGTACTTATAAATGCAAATTGGATGCCATTAAAATATTTTTATTGTTCGAGTATTCTAAATATAACGCAGAGAGCTTTTTATAATATAATAATTAAACAAGTCCTTACGTGTATACAATTTTTGTAACTGTTACTCAGCAAGAAAATATGATCAGGATCATTATCTCTTGTGTTCAGTCGTGACAAGATTTTTCTGGTCCTTGATGCCCTTTTCTTGGCGTAATAGACAAAGCTGTCTTTTACCCTGCAACACGATGTTAATGGCGTTTCACAATACCTGCAATTGTCAAAACTTTATGCATAACAAAGACTTCTAAAATTAGACTATGAACGCGATATTTTTATCGCGCGAGTCAACTGTGCTATCACGCGATAGTGATCGAGAGTGAATAATCTAATTGTTTTTACTATAAATCTACTAGTCGTTTAAGACTATTCAATTAATCCTCTTCACAGACACTTGGAAAAAGCAAAGATGCGCTCGGCCGCCATTTGTTAACAACCGCACATGTACACTGCTAGGCTACTCACTATCTGCAACAGAATAGAGAATGAGTATGGTAGCCAATAAGAGAACGGCATTCGTGATAGAACGCTAATAGATTTTTTTCTGAAAGCTGTTAGCTCTTATATTTATATATAGCGAGCGAGTTCTTTATTCTGCTGTAATCAAGCGGAGCAAAACCGAATGACTTTGTGATGAAGTTTGACTAAAAATTGCTCAGTATTAAATCGAACTTTTTATGTTGTCTGATCAGATGGAACCCTTGGAAGAGAAAAAGCTTATATTTCAATAGGTTTTGGCCACTGAATTAAGCGAGCGAAAAAATATCTATAGTCTGTGGTTCCGCTTCGAATAACTTGTAAACAACAAGTTATAACTCTTTCACTTACCTTCAGTATTCTAGATATTTCGATGATATTCCTTGCAGAAACGGGAACTCTGTGCAAGATTTTGGTTAAATGAAACAATTTACCGAATATTAAAAGGAAGTATGTTGAATTATTCCTACTGAATAACCTTTGCAGTAAGTCTCTTTCTGGGAATTTAATCCTGTGGCATGACAAACGCCTACTGTAGCACATCCGAGAATATTATTATAAAGGTCGAAAAGTCATTCTCGTAGACTGAATGAGGCAGGTAGTTTGTTTAAATGGATCCAGAAGACTACGTGATAAAGTTTAGACGGCCGTAATGGATGAAAAAAATTATACGTCATGTGTGATTTAATAGAACAATCCAGCTTGATGCGTGATTGGTACCCCCCCCCCCCCGCCTCCTTTGCCACCCTCTTCTTATTTTTAGATACCTTCATAAAATCATCGACTTTGATTTTACACTAGGGGAAATGCTAAATTTAAGTGGCATTTCAGCAATATTAAACAAGCATTAAATCCAACGAAATATTTAAGTCGTGTTTAAGAACATTAAACGTAGCTTAAAAATACGCCCGTATTTGGCAGGCTTAAATTTGAATTAAAAGTCCATTAAAAATACATCAGTATTTAAGCCAGTATTCAAAACTCTTATAATTGGAATTTTGACAAAATGCAAGTGAAATAATTGTATACCATTTGATTACCTATTAATATCATGGGTGACAAATTACACTTTTTGCAATCATGGATTTTTGACATGTTTATAATATTGAGAAGTTTCACGCCAGACATTGCCATGGAAATTTTAACATTTCACATGTGATTATAAGTAAAGACTGAAATTTCATGCAAAATTAAAGAGTGACTTGTCAACCATGATATTATCAGTGTAGTTTATGTCACTCTTGACTGTGTGTACCCTTCCTTCCCCTACAAAATGAAATATCTGCAAGGTTACAAGCACTGGCTACCCCAGATCATCATTTGAATAACTTCTGCTTGCTTTGGTTGCAAAATAAAATTGTGACAGTGAGACACTCAAAGTTTTATTTTACTTTGTGAAACAGGGAAGTGTTAGCTTCCTTATTGGAGAGTTGAATTTTGTGTTTCAAATTCATTTGACTTTGCCTAAGTGCTTGTGCCTTGAGTAGTGAAAAAGAGACCAAGGCATATCAAAAAGCCTCACGCCATTCTCACACTGAGCACTTAAGAATAATATAATTACTAGAATTACTATCACCTACTTAAGCTTATATTTTAATCATAGACAAGTTCAGTTTCAGTTAAGGAAGGGGAGAGTGGGACATAAACTTCTAATAAGCCAATAATGGCCCCTCCCCTCAGGTGTAAGCCCAACCCATAGAGGTTAACACTACAGACATTGCACTCTTTAATCTGAGTGTATTTTGGCATTTTATTTTATAGAAAGTTAAGAGTAGTTCTATTAATTTAAGCCTACAAGAAGTATGCTTTCATTCTATTCAAGAAAGCAAACATTGCATATTATTTCTTGGTAACCTGTGATCAATGGTTAGAAGATAGGAGAGTTTTCTTATGTAAAAGTTATACACACATGGTATTTGACATAAGATTATTTCTTGCATTTGGAATTTAATCATCATGATCATATGCTGTGAATAAAAGACACTTGAAAAAGAAAAAACTGTTATTGTGTACAAACATGGGTGGTATTTCAGTAAATAACTGGGTTGGTGTTTCTACAAACAATTGTAATCACGAAAACAGCTGAGTTGATTACAACAAATTATCATCCAATATTATCATTATTATTAATTAAAAAAAGAAAATGAAGAGGCAAATTTTGAGCCAGAATTTCCATAAACATGACAACAAAGAACAGACTGAATTGAGTAAATTCTGTTTACATCAATTAAGCAGCGCTTGAAAATGAGTTTCAGACAAGTTTAATTGCCATCGTTAATAGAGCATTAAAAACAGCGCTTACGAATAAGTTTCTTTTACTACGATTAAACACTACTTAAAAAGAACGTTTCAGTCAAGTTTAAGTTCTATTAAATGTAACTTAAACGAATGTGTTGGTTTAAACACATTTAATGTCACCTTAAACCGACATTAAGGTTTAACCTTAAGGTGGTATAAGCTATGTTCAAGTGAAAATTAAACCTAGGTTTAAGTGTCTTAAACATCAACTTAAATCGACTAAACTTGAGTTTAAGACATGTTTAATCCATGTTTAAGAAGACTTAAATAGTTTCTTTTGTCCTTGTGTTAATTTTAGACAAAATAATGTCACCCACCATCACAGTAACCGCTAGCGCATGAGTCTGCACCTTCTTGCTCCCAAAACTAACTGGGCAAAACAGAAAATTACATATGAAGCAGCTTTCGATTTTAACCTTCTAAGTCCTGAAATACAGGAAACTAAACCTATTTTGGTGTTATCAGAAATTACTTTTCAAAAAGAAATTGGAAGGTATGCTTTAATTGTATTATATTTTGATTTTATTATATGTTAATTTGTTAGTTACTTATTAGGTTGTAACATTCTTTACAGGGCCGTTCTGGAAACCACTTTATGTATGACCGCCCCCTTTATAAATATCATTATCATTATCATTATCATTAATTGCTCTGCTGATATAGCTTTGGATGCGTAATCATCTCATAGCTCGAAAATTCTTAGTTTGAGAGCGACGGTACGTTTGCCTTTGAATTCGTTGTAGCTTACAAACAGAGACCAGTCTTACTTGTATTGTGAATAGTTTGGCTTCACTGTGGAGGTGCTGAATCAGGATGTGGAACGGAATATGCACTCTTCCCACGCCGCAGCTGTTAAGGCCGTTATGCCAGCCCTCTAAATCATTATTTGTGCGGACGGTTTGTCCTTAGACTTCCAGAAAAGTCCTTCGTCTTGTTTATTCCGTACCTGCCAGACGAGTAACTTTTCCTATTCGCTTGGAGCCAGACGATTCAAACTCTTCAGGGCTAAAAGCCGTTGATGATTTTACAAAAGAGAGAAAGAAAGATTTTACCCAATCTTTCTTTCTTTCCCTCGGTCGGGGGGGGGGGGTGGGGGTGGAAGAGAGATTGGGTAGAGTGAAACGAACATTTTCAAACGGCACTAACAACCTATTAACACCCATGTCATCTTACAAAGGCCGATGACATTTTACTCCTCTGGTAATTTGTAAGTACATTTCAGAACTTTTCCGGAAAGCATTGTGGATGTTGGCTAACTGTCATATACGAACTGATCCAGGACACTGGCGAATTGACTTCATACGTTGGCGAATTGGTCGTTGGCGAACCAGTGATACATTGGCGAAACGACCGGTTACCACCTCGACAGGTATATTAAAGAAGGAAATATAGAAAATGGAACACATTCAGGCACCAGCTAGTCCCTAATTTGCGTTAGTAAAACTTCAGGCGAACTACCTTTTGGTCGGGGCGAATCGACCTTTTTGGGGGGGGGGGGGGGAGGGGGAAGGTCGAGACCGGACTTTGAGTCGGGACGAAACCACTTTGAGTTGAAACGGTTCTGGGCGAAACGGACCTGGGAAACGACCGCAATTCAAACCAACACAAAATTAGGTTTGCGTTCTACTATTTTGTACCGCACGTCTCAACACGCTCTCAATTTCGGGACGGGTATGATTAATTAACCGATTTCCTTTCTAGGGCCAAAGCTCAGAAGGAAATTCCAGGGTTGTTTTTCAGCGCTTTAAATTACTTTTGAGTCTGAATTCTGTTATTTTCAGCGTGTGAGTTTTAGAACCGCCGCACTCGTTTGAACTGAGTGATCGGTCATGCGGAGTGAAGAATGTTAATGACGAATGTGAACCCTTTTACTACAGACTTACCTTTGGCCACAGGTATAACAGACCTCACGAGTTTCATTCTTGGGCTGCCAGATCCACTTGAAGCCCGCGTTATAACTTTGCAGCGGTAGATTTTGAGATGAGTCCGCTGGTCGTAATTGCGTTTTGCGTTCCATCACGTGAGAGCGAAGCTTTTCGATCTGTGGTTACGTGGCCGCAGGTTTTGTCCATTTGTTATAAATTTCGACAGTACGTGTGGCGAATATGCTATAAAGGTCATCGTCGGAAACAGACCGATATACTGGTAAGTTTTGTTTTTCCTATTTTATTGGAAACGTTAATAGTTAGCAGTTTCTTCTCATCGTTACATACACTCAAAAGAAGATTACATACCTGGTTTCAGTTTGCACCAATCGCGATTGTATGAGAGTGGAATTTTTTTCAGTATCTTCAAGACGATTTTGAGGTTTTTTCGCGTGACGGTTTGGTGTAACACACTAGATACAGCGGTACTGATTGTTGGCGCTTTCCACCAACCTAGCGGAGAACTTTGACAGTTGCCTCAGGTTAGTTTTTATTTTTTTGTTTAGTTTATTTGTTTCATTGATGAAATATTATGATGATTATTTAACAACGGACCTATGAGTATTAAACGGTTAACTCAAAGGTCATGGCACTCTATTTACGGTATTAAATTCTTGACAGGAAAACGTCAAGGGGTAGATTGTTCACTATATACTGTCATATTTAAATGTGTCGAACTTCACCGTAAGTTAAATTGATCAACAGATTCTCGAGCTGTCATTTGCGAATATTTCGATCAAGTGTTCTGTTTTGTCAGACATTTTCTTGACCACAAATTTCCCGCTCTTTATTTGATGTTGTGTCGGCCGGTCGCGTCCTCAAAAAGCGCGGGAATTTTGCCGCGCGTGTTTCAATTTTCCGGCTCAATGATTACGACTTGTTTGGTTTCTTGCGGAATGCCAAAACAAAGGTAGTGCATTTAATTGTCGGGTTTTGCTTTGTTTTGCTTTTAATAAATGTTATTTTCAAGGCAATTGGCTTCAGCTGCTAGCTAAATATATTCGTTTTTCTATGTTTGAAGAAGCACAGTTGTTCGTCGATCAAAACCGAGAGTTGTTGTCTGGCCAGAAGCAGATGAGGAGGAAAAAAGGTAGCTTGCTTTCGCCAATTCAGTTTTTCCTGATTTGGTTTTATCATTTAAAAAGGAAACACTTAAGGAATTTTTCGTCTTAAAAAATCAATACATTTCAGAAGCCCAGAAGAAAAAAGACAACAAGAGGAAGAAGAATTGAGAAGAAGGGAAGAGTTAAAGGAAAGACTGGAAAGAGAAAGGCTAAAGAAATTAACCAAAAAAAAGAAAATAAATTTGTGAAATTAAACTTGTCAAATGACAATAAATTTGTAAACAACTGATCCATACAGCTGTAACTGTGGCTTATTGTGTTTTGCAAGCCTTTCCCAAAATAATCGGCCCCTTACAAGCCATTGGACCATTCATAACACAAAGCAATTACAAATTGGTTTTGGTTTTATCCCTGATTCATTGAGAAAGTGGTGCAAGTTTTTTTATGCTAATCTTTATAGCTTGACACACTTAGTGTAGCTACCCAACAAACTTTTTTCACAAGTTAGTTAGCTCTGTATCGTGCCGCAAACACCACAACTTTGTTTACAAATGAGATCAACAGTTTCGTGGTGATGTTTTGAACATTGAAAGGAGGCTGTGTTACCGGTCAAAGAAATTCTCGCTCTCTGGTTGGCTATTAAACTTGTTAAAAAAGATTGTTTGGTGGCTACATTAAGGTATGTCGCACTGTAAGCAAAGGAATGAAGAACTTAACTAAATGCAAATTACTTTCCACACTCAAGGGAACATTACTTCACCAGGAATTGTGCAACTTGTTAAGATTATTTGTGCAATATTGATTAAAATTAAAAGTGCAATTTTATTCCCTGATAAAGATGTGCTATAAAGTCTTCAATGAAATCGTTTCCGTATTTAGCAGTGTTTTGCACCATGATACAGCTGCCCCTCAGGTGTTAATAAGACGGCAACATGGAACTATTCATATGCTTATTTCAGCTAACACTTTCATTTAATTGTCTGTTTGTTGAGATCTCTTATTTAATGCCTTATATTAAATACAATTTTAAAATAGCGGTAGCAACTGCAGTAAACAAGGACACTAGCTTCATAGAGCTTCATAGATGTACATGTAATGTAAAAATCCTACAATTAGGTTAAATAATACTGTGGTATTCTGTGGTAATTGCAGTAGTTAAAATGCTTATGTACATTTATCATTTAAAATATTTACATAATACCAACGATGAAGCACTACATAACATTATACACCAGGGTGCTACTATGGTCCTGCGCAGACAACTACATTTTCTTATTTTTGTACATTGCTTACTGGCTATCAAAATACCGGTAATCATGACTACATGTAAATGCCAATTCTCTAAAAGAGTAGTTAAATACCAAACCAGTTAGTGGCAATTTCCCTAAATGAGAAAAATGGTTTTGATTGTGTGTTACTATACCCCTAGGCCCTACATGGTGTAAGGGAAATTGGTTTTCTATACTACTGCAGTTTCCTGTTGTTACAAGATGTGTTAACATTTATGTCCTTCAAAAATTAAGCAAATCCATAATGGCACATCTTGATGTGATTTATGTGAAAGCACTGAATGATGTGGATGGAACTTATTTTATGGAGCAGATTAAACTAGGCTTCTTGTAAATGATTCGCGATTTACTAATTTGAAGATAAATCCTCGGTAAAAGGTTTTCAGAAAAGTATATTATAGAACCAATGTAGTGTTGGTAAATAGTATTGTATTGTATTCTTGTGTTTGTGCCATTTCATGTTATTGTATTGTGTGACTTACATTGCACTTGTTGATTTACATACATGATTAAGCTCTCCTCATGATCAGCTATAAATTAAGACTTAAAGTATATTGCTACTGCCTGCATCACGATAACTACAGGAATAATTAACACATTTTGAAAAAAAAAAGACATTTCTGCACATGTCAGCTGGTTACAGTATATCTGAATCATAAAAATAATATTTTAGTACAATATGCTTTAAGTCCCCATTTATTATGGAAGCTTGGCAACTTTTTGATTTTCAATATAGAAACTATTCTTCTGTTGTAACTACAATTGCATCTGATCTGTTTCTGTGTTTAGGTTTCCTGAAATTTGTCAGAGTGGAGTTGCTTTGAATCCACTGGCTCTTGACTACCAGTGCCAAGCGATCACATGTATTCTGTGTAGTTGCATAAGTCCTTTCAAGCCTGTTGACCACTGGGTGTATACTTTCTGAGCAGTGTTCAGCTTCCATGCCCACGGTGTGCTTGGAAATGGCTTTCTCAGGGACATGGAAAGTTAACACATGAAACTTTTGAAGCAAGTTGGTGTTTGGAAAGTTTATAGGAAACCAGTGACCAAAGCTAGCACATCGTACTGCAAGGAAGGCTACCTCATGGCGACAGAGAGGAGTACTGGGTGAGTACAGCTGGAAACATTGTGAAAGTTTTGTCAATAATGTTGACACCTTGTTCATACTACTTTGATCACTGAAAACTTTATGTTCTCCATTTTGAAGATTCACTCTGAGTGGTTTGAAACAATTTACAATTTTTCCTACGTTTTCAGGGTGGAGAATTTTGGCAACATCATTACCAACCAGAGCCCCTTTGTGATACACTTGCCTCTTTAAATTCATCCTTTCTAGTACACTATCCAATCTCCTGTGGAAAGGCCCTTTCAAATTATGTATTTTGGTAAGTATGGTAGTCAATTGTTCGTTGGCTGCTTTCAACTGATCTTGATGTTGTTTTGCCTGGTGTTGTTGTTCATCCCTGCCCTTTTTAAGCTCTCGTGCCCTTTCTCTTGCTTTTACAGCTTCCACTGTGTGAGTAGTGAACCTACAAAAAAAATGAAGGCCCTTTTTGAAAAACAGTTACTTATTATAAGTTAAGATATTTATTATTAATTCTTGTCAGAGTCAGACACCTTTTTTCTTATGGCACAACTTCAGTCATAATTTCATCAGACAAAAGATAAATACCGTTTATTTACCAAGATTGAGAATTGCGGACCATGTATTATGGCCCAAGCACAAAGTGTGCAGGGCATGAAGTGAGGGAAAAAAATTATGATCTGTAATTACATATGGACTTAGAAAGTGAGGTTAATGATATATTTTATTTTTATTAATGGCACTGCAAACCACTTACATAGGGGGAATATGTTAATAATATGTTCCTGACAAGGTTTCTTTTATATCTTTTTATTTTTCAGATGACATTTGTTATTTAATTCTGCACATTGTACCTTCGCCCTTCCTTTTGATGATAGGGAGCTGTCTCAGCAAGAAACCTCTGAAGCTTTTCTTCAGTGGAATTAATGGCTTTATTGTCATCCTCCAACAATTCCTCTAGATTGGCACACTCCAAGATCAGTTCCTCCCGTTTCTTGAATGCCTCAACCAGTTCTGAGGATGCCTCTCCATTTGCCTCTTTAATGGTATTATCCAGTGAAATGGCTTCACTTTCAACCAGCTCAAGTGCCTGCTTTCCAAGTCCCAGAGACAAATGGAGGGGCATGCATGACACTGAGTCAATAACTGGTCCAGTTGCTTGATAGACTGGAGTGCTCTCACAATTGTGGAATTGGTTGGCTTTTGACTTTACAGAACCACCTTTCACAAATCTGTCATTATCAGACAAGATTGACTCAAAACTACGCACGGGAAACTTTTTGGTACATGTGTGACTTAAGCAGTGGCACCTCGCTGCAACAACCATGGCGTGCGAGGCTTCCCCTTCTCAAGATCTTTAAGTTGAGCATGACAGAAGTTACAAAAGAAAGTTCCATTGGGTCCTGTTAAACCCAATAACCTTGCTATGAACTCCCAGTCCCCTCCAAGACTGAGCCAGAACTCTGAAATGCTATACATTGCACTGGATGACTGGTTGGCATCACAGTTGGAGGAATGTGATTTGAAATACCGGTAGGTTGTTTTCTGGCATAACAAACATCTTTGGCTGTGATACTCATTTTCGCAGTTTCGGAACAACTCTTGAAGCTCATTAGGCCAATTTGCCATCCCTCTGATGTCAAAATTGGGCTGCTGACTTGGACTTGTGATTTTTGTAAGGTCTACCTTAAGGTCCAGTTCAGTAATGTTTGATAATACTTTCTTTGTTTCCTCGATAACAGGACCAAAACCTTTTGGATGCATTGGTGGTTGTCCTTGTCACCTTCGAATATTGCCAGCAGGCGGGCTGTGTGAATGGAGTGCTGTTCTTTGCAATTGAGAAATTGCAACAGTAACTTTGTTGATTTCCTTCCCTTGTCCCCCATGAGAAGTACCCACAGCAAATTTTTTGGGATGTTGCTCTTTTCCACAAAAAAGCCACTTTCATTCAGTTGGTTAACAGATTTCTTCACTACATCAGACAGATTGGTTACTCTTACAAAAGAGACTTGCTTTCCAGTTGAACTGGCAAAATTCCCGCATTCATACTCAAATTCCATAGACTTTAAATGCCCTCGAATTTCTTTTTCAGAACCAAAAATGTCATATCCTGTAAATAAAAGGGAAAATTATTAGGAAGGCTAATTTTTTTGGAAAGAAATGTACAAAGCTGGAAAGCTCAACAAATCAGTACACCCAGCTTCCCCCATTCCACCCTTTCTAAAAGAACACTTTAATTCGTAATCTTGGACTTTAAAATGGGATGGGAAAGCACCAGTCATTTTTAAAATCAATTTTCATTTGAATTTTGTTTATTTGTTTTTGCCCTAATCTCGTGTATGTACTTATCAGTGATGTGGATACAACTCTTATCATGAGTCTTTATCAAAGTGCACAGGTGCTCTTGTTGGGTTTTAAATATTATTAATGACAAGGGTTTACTGTTCAAAAGCTTACCAAGAGCATCTCTCAAGGTCCTTTTGATCATCCTCAACATCTCCATGGGCATATGGGCTTTAAGCTCTGCAACCTGAAAGAAGCTTATGTCAACTGTAATAATAATAAATTTCAGACAAACAGTGGGTTGAGCTTTTTTTCATTTTGATGTCACAAATGCTACAAGCTGTTGTTTTTGTTATACTGTCTAATACTGATACAGTGTAGATTTTAGGAAGGTAGGCAATCATTTTATGTGAAACTATTCCTTTTTCTACGTCTTTGGTAACCTGTATTAAATTAAAATGTTTTGCAGAGCTGAAATAATGGCACACACTGGGCTAGCATGATGAATAAGTTCTTTTTTATCCATGCAGACTTCAGACTAGTTCATTATTTTGCTGCATTGGTGTAAAATGCACATGTAACAACTGAAAATTTTAAATTTTGTTTTCCAAATAAAACATCTTTGTAGTTGTTACTCATCTGCTTAAGTGTAAAAGACTGTATGATGTTCAGACCTCCCTCTGAAAATGACTTCAGAAACTGATCCTTGTTTCTTTTAATCGGTGTTGCGGTCTGTTGTATGACATCATCTGCCACCTTTGTTGCTGACGCTACACTCTCTACAAATTTCTCAATGACTTGACTCCTTTTTTTCAATGTGCTAGAAGATGCAGATGAACTTCCGGTTTGTGGCTGGGAAACTGGCATTAACTTGATAGGTTTTCCTCTTGATTGGTTGGCATAGATGAAGCCTGAATTACTCTGCCCTGTCTTCTTTTTTACAAGACTCATAAATACCTGAGGAAATAGTGCAAATTATGACGTGCAAATTATGTTTACATACTGGCACGTCAGTCTCAAGTTACAAATATCTGCGATGCCAACACATGGTGACGAAACCGCGCCACAAAGGTGTGCTCTCTCTAACAAAAAAAAAACTAAGCATAAACGAACCCGAGAAAACACGCAACAACTACCTAAGTCTACAAGCATTTATTATAACAATTACACTAAAATAACATTGTACTTTAAATAGGGTAACTAACAATAATACAATAAGCTAAATAATTAACCTTAATTTATTTACAAGAATATAATAAACAAGCTAAGTACTTCAGTACACTTAATCTATTTACAAGAATATTCCTTAAAAAAAATAGGCGTTTCCGTAGTTCAGTTCAGTTCACCTTGCGTCTGAAGTCCTTGTCCATGAACTTGACCCCAACAACGTTCCACCAACACATGACACACACAACGAACCAATTCAAACTCCCGTTTATTACTCCCACCTTTCAACTTACTTCTTCCGATTACGTCTTCACTCAGTCCGGTATATTTCAACTTGACTTCTCCGATTTACTCCAGCTGTCCGGTTTACAACGGCCGACTTCGACAGAACTTTACGCTTGTCCTTCGATTGCTTCGACCAGCTATTTAGTACTCGCGTTCCCCGGCAAATGGCTCTTTGTCGTGAATTTAGGAATGGTTTACTGATGGCTTCTCAGTAATGAAAATGTGCTTCCGGACGTGTTCCTGCCACTTTCTAGCCTCGCTCGTAACTACACTTCAACCTGCTTCTTCTACACACAGAAAAACCTCTCAACACGTATCACCCCAAAAAACCCTAAATACGCAAACGCAAGGTGTTACAATCAAAGAAAGGAAAAGAAAACTATCGGTTAAGGACTAATTACAAAAGTATTGAACAGAACTGGTTACGTAATGAAAGAATACAAATCACATAATCGAGTGTTACGGAATAAATATGATTCTAACAAGCTGTTCCTATGGGATGTAATTAAGCATTCCATGACACACATCTGAAAATATCCAACAGCACGACCTCCGGTAAACATAGCAGCAACGATATTGGGGTTGTTTTTGTTTCAGTGATATTTTTTACGGCAAGCCTCCGGTCCTGTTGAGCTAGTGTTATTCTGTTGACAAATGCCTTTCCTCGAGATTGGGCTTTTACAAAATATTTTTCTTTGTCTTTGTCGCAACTTCGTTGCCATCTCGTCAAATTTCTCCGACAAGAGGCACACAAACACGCATCATTGCACGATGTTTCCACATTAAAACAATTTTTCACGTCTTCCACAATATTCTCAACAATGCTATACCAGCGTGACGACGATCTGCAACAACAGACGTGACATTTTTTGGGGGAAGCCATTGACAATTGAAACATTTCAAGGACTTTATTTTCTTTATTAAACTTCCCGCCACAACGCGCGCCTTGAGCTGCAATGCGCACGCATATTTTTTTAAATTTAGCTCTGACAGGTGAAAGCAGTGATCGTCGTCATTAAGTTGCCCGCCTGAAACGCTCGCGACCTTTACAAAACCTCTCCCGGGCGTTCACTTGGTTGGGGCGCAGCGCAAACCTGGAAGAAACTCCGGAGCGAAAAAGGGGGAGTAAAGGAGCTGGGGAAAAGCTTCGCGTTTTTCTTCCTCGCTTCCCATAATACACGGCGAACCCACTAATTAAATCCCATAAGCCACAGCGCGAGTACGAGAGGCGACTGGGTACCATTTAGACTTTCTAAAAGTCCTTTCCAATAATTCTTCCCTGGCTGTTGCTTTCGACTTTACGTCGCTCACGCTCGCGACTTCGTCTTTCGAAGATTGCCCTTTCGCTTAGCGCGAGGGAGATAAATAACCGAAGGATTTTAGAAGCAAAGGTCGACTTGTGGCAAATCTAGATAAAATTCTCTGGAAGAGACTAAGGTGCCCTTGCAGAACTTCACGAGTCTCTTGCATCTCCACGTGATTAAATATTAATCATGTGGGTCCTACGTATACCAGCAGCATTTTCGTTTGTGGTCCCTTGCATGACCCTCGCTTAATTTGTATTTAGTTAGATCCGATATGCTGCTTATTTTTAACATGATTTGGCAATGTATTTTCTGCGGGACAGTTTTTGTCTGCCCGCAGTCTCCTTGTCGCGACAACGACATAATATAGGGAAGACATTTGTTTGTTTTTGTTATTCAGAACGTTAACTGACAAAAGAATTCTTTGTTTCACCAGCCAATAGTTCTCTGGTTGATATATTAATAGCAATAGTTGGCGTCACTGATATCTTTGCTATTATTCTGGATTTTGCCTATTATTCACGGTCACGCGTTAGTAAGTAAGTAAGTAAACTATGTTTAAGACAGGGTGGCCCACTGAGCTACGAGGCGGTTGTTCAGAGGGGCCCTGTGTACGCCTAAACGTTTGGCACGTGACACTGACATATCCAGAAACATCTGCAGTTTCATCTGAGGTCATTACCATGTACATTAGTAAACAACTGGCATGGCTCTTGAACTGTTTGTTCTATAATTTGCTGCTTCACCGTGCTGACGAGACCTAACCAGGTCGAAGCAGCTGTCCACAGTTGCAATTCTTGGCTTTCAGTTATGGCTCCATTACGTCGTTGTCGCGTTGAGCTTCCTACTTTGTAATTAGCCTTGCTTCATTAGTTGCGGTTCCAATAGACCTTTCGCCCAGGGCAAAGAAGGACTTTACCCATGGGGAGTCTGCGTCTTGTATGTGACCTTTATTCCCACAGTGAAATTGCCCACGGGAAAATCACCGTGGATACATCGAAGAGAACAAAAGATTTACCCATGACATTCCCAGAACCAAGTCGCAGGGTTTGTGAACGATTTTTCTTACCGCGAGAGTGATTCAATCAATCAGGTGGAAGGAAATGGTAATAAAAACAGGAAAGTGCAGCAAACACTGGGCACATTTTTGTGGCGTTGCGCTGAAATTGCGCCAAATAACCCAGCAGGTATTAGTCATTTGAGAGACGCCTCAACAGGTATGGCCAACTTTTGTGCAACCTCATTCCCAGAGTCTCTCATCTTCCCGCCTCCTGGTGCGAGAGAGGACAGTTCTCCCTTGCTCCAGAAGGGCGGGAACATGAGAAACCCTGAGTACGAGGTTGACTTTGTATATAATTTACTTAGCCTGTTCCAGGCTCTCGGTCAGTGGGGACGATGGAAAAACTGGGCGGGTGACCAGCGGGGTCTGGTAGAGAAAAAGAAGAGGTCAAGAAAGCCTGTAAGCATTGATTTAAAAACTCATTCCGGTATACCAGCTCCTGGTATACCCTGTGATTGGTTACCTTTGACAGTTTATATCAACACATTGTCCATTTGTCTGAAGCCAAGTGATGCTTAGCTCGCTTAGTATGGCGAGCGTCAACCTGGTCCTCCAGGGCTTTTCCCCTTCAAGGAAAAAGCCATGGGGGTGTGGTTGTGCTTATATGGGCTATATAGGTCTGTGCGGCCCTAAAGGATAGGTTTTTTCTAGCCGTTTTGGGCAGAAATATTGACCATTTTGGTGTCAATAGAGTATGGTTTTTGCAATCTAGTCTTGAATTGTGTATGTTTTTTAGAAGAAGCTACTTTTTCATCATTATCGATAGGACCACCAACAAAAGCCCTTCAGTTTCCGAACGTCGGTCTGAACTAGGTAACTAATTACAGGTCAGGTCTGATACACAGGGTATTGATTAAGGGTCAGATCTTAACTAGGGTATCGAATGTTTGGTCAGGACATAAATAGGGTTGAAAACATCGACGATTTTGGTCTTAAATAGGGTGAGCGGGCCGCACACCCGAACACAAATTTTCTGGAAGCACCCCTCCGGACGGTCATTTAGCCAAATCAGGTTAAGAACTGTAGCTTGTATTGACCTAATTTTCGCTGAAAATGTTGTTTCTTATCGAGACTGACAGACGATCCAATCACCTTTCTCTTTCAAGTTCCGATAAAGTACCGTATGGACCGGCAGCAAGTCGAGCTGTATGAAGGACTTTAAATAATTGCCCGTAGGCGTTTAACGGAGAAATACAGTATATGAATTTATTTCGTAAAAGTGGCTTGAGAAAATTGCAGCCCTGCTCCGCTCTTAATGTTCTTTTTCAAGATCCTAACCCAGTGTCCAAGTTTATTAACTTTAACCAGATTCACTCCTCTATTTCTAAAAATAATAATAATTATAATAATATAACCTTTATTTACCCTTGGCATTGTTTATTGCACAAAGGCTTGTGGGACTAGCAACTGGAACAAATAATTCAAACGTTGATGCAGAATCCCAACTGGCAGTGTAAATAACACTCCTGTACGTCTTGAATTCGTCTTTAATTCTAACGATTGACTTAAAACCAAAATAACAAATACAGAAATTAATAAACACGAAAACAGCAAAAAATAGACAGGAAAACGAGATACAAGATCTCTACGGCACTCCGGAGCTGACAACGACTGAACACAACTAAAAAGCTACAACGCTAGCGCTATAAAACGGAATTTTGAACTAAAAGAATAAACTTAACAAGGTTACGTCAAAATAGATCAAATTAAAAATCAAAACCGGTCAATAGATAAAGTCCAGAATCTGGGAAATTAAAGAAGGTAAATATGCAAAGACTCTCGCCAAAATTCTGGTCACGGCAATTTTTCTTATGCGAGATATGCGGAGAAATTTTTTACCCAAATTTATAGAGATTTGTATGGAGACGCCATGCTGGTGCCCATCCGTATGGGCACCAACATGGCGGTCGGAAACCAACAGAAACATCTGTCACTGAGTTTTGCGTGACGCGGCATTTACATGACGGCTTAGAGAGCTGTCATGATGGTTAAAAAAAGTGACTTATTTCGGGGAATTTGGCTATCTGAACAGTTCATGTCTTAGAAAAAGTATTATTTTAATGTTTTAGAGTCCCTCAAGGGATAAATTCACGCTTTTGTAGCAAAAGCTTAGAAATTCAAGCGTAGTTTATCACAAAACCAAGAACCCATTCGGAGCAAAAATTTGTATGAATATTAGTTTTCAGCTGCTCTTATACATCATTTAAGTAAAATCTCAGGAATACCAATAGTTTTGTAGTTCGAATTTTAGTGACGTCATGTGAAAACCAGCTGTAGACGATTACATAACACGACGTGAAAAAGCTAATTTGCATTTAAAACTGCACAAAAAAGGTACGCAAAAATTAACCTTAAACAACAAAGACAGAACAAAAAGGAAAAGGCGACCAAAAAACAGGAAAATTTAACTCTCGTGGCTACAGGCAGGACGAAGAACAAACTGTTGGCTATATTTATTTAGTTATCGATTGACGAGTCACGCAATTTTTTTTCACGTTTTGAGTTTAAGAGAAACTTCCCACAGGAAGGTCTTGAAATGACTTTATAATTGAAAGAACTGAGAGAAAAGTCGATTTCAAGTACTTTACCTTCTCTATCATTCTGTTTGTGAATTTAACAAACCACACTCTGTGTTCATTTGAATAATTTTCTACTTTGTCTCCCATTCTAGATCAGTTATCCAATTTATTTTTAGACCGTTCACAGTCCTCTATTTTTCCATAAGATCGTAGATGTCGATCGTTGAGTTCGACGGACCGCCATCTTGATCTCTTGATGCGCGCGAAACTGGGGAGAGTACAAAATGCCCGTGGGTAGAGGCGGCGTTAATAGCGTTGAGGTGAAGGGACCCTCCGCCACCCCTACCTACGGGCACTTTGTACTCTCCCCAGTTTTGCTCGCATCAAGATACCAAGATGGCGGCCCGTCGGAATCAACGATCAACATCTGCGATCTCACGGAAAAATAGGAGACTGTGAACAGTCTAATTTATGTTCCATGTTATTGCTTCTGCAGGGCTAATTGTCATTTCCGAGTTACCACAAATACAGAGCTGAACCAGGATCCAAGCACTCAATGATGAGCAGGTCTGTAAAATCTCATTTTAAAGGTATCAATCTATCAGTCTAGCATCGATGTATTTTTGAATAGAAATCGGTATTATAAATTTGTTTCAGGCTACTCCGCGTTTCGTTGAAACGGCACGTAATTAATAAAGAGCCAAGTCGGTTCAGTAGATAATAACAGCAAACTGGGTGATTATACGTTGAGGATTGTGTTCGGGAGCAGAGTCTCCAATGAATTTTATTAGAGCAGATCAATTTTGAATAACACTTCCGCTTAAACAACTTTACCATTTCATTACATCCTGCTAGTATATTTAGCAATTACATTATTAGCTTGAGATTTCTGTCGCGATCACGAGTAGTAGAAATCGAGAGCGAATAATCTAATTGTTTTAGTATAAATCTAATAGTCGTTCAAAACTTTATCTAAATCCTCTTCACAGACACTTCGAAAGCGCAAAGAAGCGGTCAGACTGCTACGCTACTCACTATCTGCAACAGAATAGACAGCGATTAGCGAAACCAATAAAAGAACGGCATTCTTGATAGAACGCTAGTAGAATAATTTATGCTAAATCAGTAGACAGCGAAATATTGTTGTATAAGCTTCTAAACAAGCGGTGAATGGCAGAAAAAATTGAATACCACCTGGTTGGATTTGAACTTTAGAAGAGCTGGAAGCGAACTTGAACGACTGATTGAACAGTAGCCTTTCCCCAAGAACCGGTAAGCGCGTAGTGAGTTTGACCGCTGTTAAGCGGCCTTCATGATCAGAGCGGCAGTTTGCAAGCACAACACGTCCCCCTTGACCTACGTTTTGTGTTCCTGACCGCTGGTCAAGAGGAACTTGGGCTGTGGCTACGAGAAGGAAAGCAAATTGAACGCATGCGGACTATCAACTTTTTTTGAACCCTCAGGAAGTTCAATTTTGTATTTTCTTTCCCAGAACACTATCGCTCAACAGCTGACTACTACCAATACCTCTTCAAAGAAATCTATGAAAGACTTCTTCCCCACCTGATGAAATCCTTGGACTTGAAGCCGCACCACATTGTCGCAGACATTGGTAGTGGAAACGGCTTTGTCGCCGAAAATATCTTTGAATCTTTCGCGTTAAAAAATCCTGTTTGGTGCGTGGATCCCAGCGCAGAGATGCAAGAAGTAGCCCGCAAAAGGAAAGGAACTTACCCCGTTGGAAAAACGGCGGATGAATGTTTTTCTGACCCGAAAATCAGCCAGTGTTTTCATACGATTCTAGCAGTATTCAGTACTCATCACTTTGTCAATCCCAGTACTGTGTACGAGGGAATATTTCTTTCTATTCGACCCAGTGTTCCTTTGTTCAATTTGACTCGGTAAGTCATTGTCGCCCAATTTTCAAAATGGCCGCGAATGCCTACAGTGCCGGCTACTCTCAAAGGGGAAGAGGAAACAGTTTTTCCATGAAATTTAATTCCAGGGGAAATTCTCCCAAGAAGAG
>NC_138158.1:17901080-17921080 GCF_964199315.1 Orbicella franksi
TGAACTGGAATTACCTGCTACGACCCCAGAAAATCTCAATAACAGTTACGAACACAAAGTATACTGCTGGATGTTACTAGGCTGAAATTTTTCAAAATTCTCCGCCCAAGAGAAAAAAAAATAGCGTTTCCGGCTGTTTCCGCTTTTAATACGCGATGTTCTTTTCAAAACTGATACTGTGCTACTCAGTGTTTGTTAATTGGTTTGTTTGCAGGTAAATATTGGACAAGCGAATATTTAGAAGCCTGAAAAAATGAGCATATGTTAATGAATGGAGTTAAATCTAATTTTTCGGAAGGATTGACTTGCAAATTGACTTGAGTCAAGAGACCCTTGAGCTCGTTGAGTAGATTTACGTAATTATTTGCAGTCGTGAGATACAAAATGCACTCTATTTTTTATCGATATTTTGTAAGAATATCGACGTTGAAATTTGCGAAATTTTAAGAATATTTTAATAATCAACCCCAGACTTCGATTGTGAAAAAAAATGTAATTTTTTCTGTTGAAAATTGTAAATGCAACACAATTATATGTTTTTAATTAAACCGTATAAAATCCTTCCTTCCGGTTCTAAACGGCAAAACTAGACAAAAAGCAACAAAAACAGCACTAGTTAGCCATGTGTTCGATGACGCTCTGATGCCTGCAGGCTGGCTTCAAAATTACTCTAATAATGATCCAGACACTAAATACATTCAAAATCAGAAATGTCATACGCTTTAATCTAAGAATATTCACAAGAATATTTTCAGCCTAAACTCGGCAGAGAAATTAGAATATTCAGCAGCGGTCGGAAAAACAATATTCTTATAAAAAATAAAGAGTGTATCTTCTTAATCTAGAGTATTGGAAGCACGTATGATATCGATTTATATTCTCATATTTAAACAGAGCTCAATTCTGAAGCACATTTCGTTAGCAGAGTAGATCGTGAAACATCAAACATCTGGATTATTTTTTAGCTTTTCTTGGAAACCTATGCAATCGATTTATATTCTCGTACTTAAACAGTCCTCAATTCTAACACACACCTCGTTTGAGCAACACATCGACGAAATTAATCACTACACCGAGAAAATCTTAACTTAGTCGGTAGTTATAATTATAGAGAGTTTAACAAAATCTAGATGATAACTTACCCCAAATCCAGACCAAACGCCTGAGCCATCAGGGCCACCTAAAGCCATATAGATAAACCCACATACCAGATTGATGAGAGCAATACAAGCAATCAATATGGACACAATTCCCGCGGATTTTGCCTTTCTCGGTTCAACTTCCCCGGCCGACATCTTAAAAATTTGAAGGACGCAACGTTATGTTGCACAACTGTTTCAAGTGTCTGCCGGCTGGAAATGATCCTCAGTTTATGAGGCGGTAGTTGTGTTTTAAGGACTCTCTTGCGAGGTTTCCGGTCTCAAGAGACAGACAATTGGTAAATAATGTAATGCATACTAACAAAGAAAACCAAACTTGAATGGTATATAACAGCTGACAGCTGAATACGCAGAAAAGTTTTCATAAATCTGCCTCGAGTTTTCTGAAAATATCAATCCTGATTGCTGGAAAACCCACTGTTTCGTCGTCGTTTTTTTTTTTTTTTTCTTTTTGTTTTAGCCGAGTGACAAAAAGATTAGAAAATAAAGTGGCCCGTTACCAGGCAACCTAGAAGTCAAGCAAACCGAACTTTACAAAGAGATGAGTTACGTTTTGAGAAAATAACAGAGAAATAGTGGAACTGATTCGAATGCTGATCAGTGCATTTCCCTACAGTGTAATTTCGGAATTGTCCATAATATAAGAAAAATACGTTGCGAAACATTCTCTGTCAACCTTACATTTGAAATTCTAAGTTTTATTTTATTTATCTATTTATTTTTTTGCTCTCATCAGATTAAAAAGAATCATTATACGTACTTCAAAGGAAGTGCTGCTCATATTATTCAAAACATAAGAAAATGGAAAAATTAGCTTTCAAGATTGCGGTGATTAGCGCTATGTTCCAGACACTGTATCGAATACATCTACAGATACCTTAGCGCTAATTGATTGATATCAACCTTAGGGGCGTCTCAATAGAAATTATATCAGAATGTTAACTAGTGAGTTGTTTTCTTATTTTTAATACATTTTGTATATAGTTCAGTTAATTATTAATATCTTTTATCTTTCTTTTTTGCATTTTAAACGAATCTCAAACTCATAAAGGTTAGTTACAGTCTGCATACAAGCCAAGTGGCTCATCAGGCCGGAGCTTATCCCGGTTTCTGTGATCCGAAGTGACTAGGAGTATTTCTACTCCCCCCTGGATGGGATGCATATGCTAGTTCATTCCCGGGTTATACCCAGCGTTAAATTCGCCGGTGCTCTTTTGTACACCTGAGTGAAGAGAGGCATTTAATTCAATGCTGTTGGGTAACCCTGCGATGAACTAGCATCCCATCCAGAGGGGATGTGCCCAAGAACACCAGACAATGTCCCTGGCCAGGGGCCCCTTTCTCGAAAGCCCCGGAAACTTTTTGGGCCCGTAAAGCCATTTTTAGTTCATCTGTATCTAAAAACGGAGAAGTGTATACGCCTGAAAATTATTGTATAAAGGGAACCTCTGTTCATATTAAGAATATGTGAATAAAACAGCGCTGTAATCGTAAGATTCGAGATTTTGCTATGGCTTCCTGGGCCCGAAAAGTTTCCGGGGAATTCGAGCAACGGAGCCCCAGGTCTCGAACCAGGACCGCTCGATCCGGAGTCGAGCGCACTAACCATGAGGCCATCGCGCCTCCACTCCTAGTTGACTGAGGTATAATCCAATAAGTGATCAATGCAAGTATATCAATATATGCGAGGTTTTACCAGGAATTAGTTAATTTTTGGTGAAATGTAAACTTTAGGAAAATTTACATAAGATTTCGTGGTCGCATTAGTGTTATACCTACTGATAATGAGGCTCATGTGCATTTTCTCATTTTTGTTCATCATGGAACATGGCGTCTCTATCTTAACATTGACCCTTTGAGTTGGTTCCAAAATTGTCACTGAAACACACTACTCGATAAAAACCCAAGGAAATAAATTCCTGATGTATTTTCAAGATAACTTGACTTGATGCATTCTAAGTTCATAATCTTAATGTCACACTGTGCGCTGTCGTTTGTTTACAGTTTCCTATGACTTTACTGCCGCGGAACTAAGTAAGCTGTCAATTATGAAACCCTGGTTACCAGCCGAAGTTATGTCTAGAACATATGTTAATGTAGAAATCCTTTAGTTGTTAACGAACGATGATGACATTATCGATGTTATTGTTATTTAAGTGTGTTTCAATATGACTCGAATGGAAGCAATTCGCTTGAAGATTGAGAGAAGTCTGAGTACACGAGTAGAAGACGCTTCTGTTTATATCACACACTTTTCTCAGCTTTACTTGAAGACTTTGTGGCTCCACAGTTTCTGAGGTTGGTATCTTCCCAACAAATCTTTAGAAGTTAAAACCGGCCGTCAAAATTGTCGGAACTTCCTTACTGCATGCTTTTGAATCTTTAATTTACGATATTTGTTTGCTTATTTCAGAGTCCACAGTTATTACAGCAGTGCTAAACACTTTGACACTTAAATGAAGTGATTTATATATTGTATTGTTATTATTTTTATTATTATTATTATCATCATCATAATCATCATCATCATTATTATTTATTTGATTTTCGGCATTTTTAGTACTTTATGCAAAAAGAAAAACACATATAACGTATATATAATGAGGTTTTGGCGGGATAAGTTTGGCGGGATGCGGGATTACAGAAATTTTATTGGCGTCATGCAGATTAAAAAATACTGTACCTCGGTGGGAGCGGGATTTGCTCAATTTAACACGGGGGATGCGGCATAGTTAAAAAAATTGTCGGCGGGATGCAGAATGAGGGATGAAAAAAAAAAAATATCACGCCTTACATATGATACGCGGGGAATTACGGCTTTAACCAGGCTTTAACCAAGCGAGATCGGGATGGAGATTTTGCGCGGGGTGGGATGGCGGGATTGAAGAAGCCTGTGTTGGACCCTGTATAATTTGCTGTCGGAGGACTGAACGAACGCCACGAAGTGGCAAACTCCAACAAGAACAACGACCCTGTTTAGCATCTGACAGTACATGCTTGGTGCGATGAACGAGCCGGTGCGGCAGCTATACTTATGAGACCGCCAACATTCATGTGATCTTCTTAGCTAAAAGGTAAACCGTGAAGGTAAACCGTGGCTTATTTTGAAAGCTTTTCGTCCGAGCAAATTTTCGATGGCCTGGTAATTATTGCATGCTGTCATGCGCAGAACACTTACGCGGGAAACCCAAAATGGCGCTCATGAGGTGCAAAATTCGCAAACATTAGTCTGGTTTTGCTCTCTTCTTCTTCTTGGCTTTCTGACATGTTGAACGTCATTTATTTCACGACACAATGAGTCAAGGTGGAAGGATTCTGCGTGCATTGACTCGAATCGGCTATCCGAAAGCCAACGAGTTCGAAGCAGATACTCTAGAATGGCTGTTCGACTGTGAAACTGTTGTTCCATTTTTGGAATGGCTCTCTGAAAACATCCACGAAACTAATGTATTATCTGCAGAAGACTTGAAAAGGTAGGTTAAGTGTTTATTTTGTACTAGAAACAGTTTGGCTTGATAGTAATCTAATTTAATCATAATTATAAATATTTCGTTTCTCGTTATAAATCCGGGGGGGTTCATGATTTACCACCAACAATAATACCCATACGGGGATTTGCCCCCCCCCCATTTGAAAGCCCCAAAACAACCTCATTAAACATCATAAAATACATGTATGCTATCAACACACTCTAAAAAAGTCTGTTTTCATGCCCCATGCATCCTTTTCATACCCACCAAAAATATAATTATCTTATTCCCCCTGCCTCTGAGTTTATGTAGGACTTATGCCTCCATCAGTTCCAAATGCATTCTCAAATATGCAAAGCAAATGTTTAGAAGAACTACATATTCTTATGTTCTTTCAAGATGTACGAAAATGTAATAATTTAAAGACCTTTAATATGTGCATTTAATGAAACTACAGCGCCATAAATTTAATTTATGACTACTATATCAGGAAAGCATAGATGTTTTCTCTTAAGTCTAACAAGCTAACCAGAACTACAACTGAACCCTATAATAGCAAACTCTTGTTAGAAACAAGTCAGCAGGGTTCTGAGATAATTGATAGCATATCAAAGGGAAAGTGATTTGAGTTTAAGTTTGACATAGCAAAGTTTTAACTGCAAATTAGATAATTTTCCTGATGTCAACTTAAGAGCTATTATGATACAGGTTAATCAAACTTTATTCTGCCTTAGCCATAAGGGGAAAATATCATAATTCACTTACCACAACCAACAACCTGTTAAATGTCCAACTAATGCCTAGAAGGCATTAGACTGTCAAAAAAGTCCTTTGTCTTGTTTATTCATTACCTGCCAGACAAAGGACTTTTCATACTTGATTACCGCCAATTTTAACGACCCAAAAATGGGTCGCTACACTTTGACCAATCAGATTTGCCATGAATATCCCTTGGGACAGAACTGTCAACAAAACGTGACTTGCAGTTGAATTCAATATGAGGTCTATTGCGAAAGTGACCAAAGGAGCCTCAAAGGCCACGGAATATTCTACATGTATCTCACGTGACTACCAGCACAAGACAGCAGAAGCATATCTGCCCAGAAGAGACATGTTTGTTTATGCCCCAACTGGAGCTGGGGAAAGCTTGACTTTAAAGCTAGCTCTGCATGCTATTGATTGTTTCAATGGAGAGAATAGCTGCAATAGCAATGCTACCATCTTGGTGCATGTGGTTCTGTTGATTTCGCTCATGAAAGATCAGGTCTCGAACATAAATTCCCATGGAATTTCAGCGTCTTACATAGGAGACTGTTCAGAACACCGTTTGCAGGACAATTGCAATACGTTCCACAATTCAAGTCAAACTACAGCGTAGAAAGGTAATCTGAGGCACAAGTTGCAAGTCACACCACTCCTAATTTTTGACACAAGAAGCAAATGAAAACCCTTCAAGGGAGACAAGTCAACCTCTCACAACTTCAGTGCTCCCTTGGCCACTTTGCGACTTTTGCACCACCGCTTTGCTACCTAAAACCTTGAAGCTCGCTTAGCTATTCTACCCTGAAACTATTGAGGTTGACTTGTGGCAAGTCTAAGAAGGCATGGGTGTGTTTAGAATAGATGTAGTAATTAAATTATCCACTGTGACTTGAGTCTCTCATTTTGTAGATATGATGAACTCTGTACTTCTGGGGCGCATATTCTTGAGGTAGGTTATAAAGCATGTCTTTGAGCTTACAATTTTCAGGTGAAGGGAGGGGGATGTGTGGGGAGACTCTGATCATGAAGCACTTACACAGATGAATACATCCACAGATGCTTGTTGTGTACCCTTTTGCATATGATCTTTTGGTTTGAAATTGAATGTGCTGCTACTATCCAAGCAGAGCAAAACCTCACAATAATTTTATCCAACTGGAACCAGCAGTTTACTCTTCCATAGACAGAGTTATCCTCCTGTAGAGCAGGATAATCCTGTGTGGTATTGATTGTCATTACAACTGTTAGTTCCATTATTCATCAGTTACAGTGGAATCCCAAGTTATTGAACCCTTGATTTTGAATTGTCTTGATACAAATGTAACTTAATTGAACCAAACATCATTTCTCTTGGATTTGTTCCACTGTAAGTTTACTACTGATACCGGTTTTTCTTGGCAAGTCTAGAACTCAGGATTTCACGACACATGTACATTGTTGGAACATGTACACATGTACAGTTTACTGTACTGAGTAGTTTGTTGCACTTTAAGTGCCACTGTTTGTTTCACACATTTGCCTGTTTCCTGTAGAATGATCAGGTTGAGAAGACCCTGTCAATGTTATTGCATGAAGAGGAGGAATTTTCCAGTGAAACCTTAAGGTACTTGTACAATTTTTTCCAACTGCTTTGCCTTTGAAATTATCTTGTAGCAGCTGAGGGTTGTCAAAAATAGCCACACATCAACAAAAATTACTGTTATGACCTTGGCCTGCTACTTCGCTTGGTTGTCCTTCTGATTCTTTAGAAAAGATGGCAAAATCAACCACCCACTTTAACAATACGGCCATCAACTTACATATTATACAGTACACTTTATTTAGGCTCGAATTTGAGAGTAGCTACAGTGTCAATAAAGCTAATATCTTTGAGTTAAGACCTGTGTGATAGCCCAACTTACTTCCTTTAAACAGATGTACATGTGCAGTAGATGTACAATCATACATTGTGTGGTTTTCGAAAATATCCATACCCCCACCAAGGCTGGTTGTTTGGTTTGTATCCCCCCTCCCCCCTGGAATTTCATTTAGTTTCATACTTTCCCTTTAAAAATTTGTGTTTTGAGACCCCATCCCCTCACAATTTCCAATGACCATCCTTGGTGTGGGTACACAGAATTATTTTCTGGACCCACACATTGTTTTGGTGAGCTGCAAACAATTAATCGCGTTCTTTTACTATAATTGTTTTACAGGAATGAAGTAGACTCTTTAGGCAAAGAGGTGCAAGTGATGAAGCAAAGACTTCAGAAGATAGTTTCACAAAGGAATAAGCTAAGGTGCTGTAAACTGGTAAACATTAATTAATTGTTGACATTTTTTCAAAGGATACAATGATTAAAATGATAAGAATGCATGCAGCTTTCGAAAAACAATAGCTTTACCTCCAAAGTAAGACTACTACATGTATACAAAATTTGTAGGTACAGCTGTACCTCAATGCTTGGGGCTATGCACAAACAACAATTATGTGTTCAGGATTAGACATGATTAACTGGTGGCATAATTTTTTGAGTGCTGTGGTGCACAGTTTTACACATTAATTTTCTGTGATCGTAGCAGCCAGGTCAAAAAGTTAGTTTTTACAATATTATAATGATTGTAATCAATATAATAAAATTATAGTCTGGTACTAAAACAAATTATCTAAATACTTTTTTCACTTTAAGGTGATGATGTTTAGATATATTAATATTTTTCTTTTGGTTAGAAGTGTTTAATGAAGCAATGAAAAAATTATAGAATGATAATCCTCAACAAAACAATAACTACTTGTAAAAGTATTTTAACAGAGAGATCTCAGTCTAACATTGTTTATGTTCTTTTGCATTATGTCAGTCTTCATCATACAGGCCTGACTCACAAGCTTTCAAAACTGAGTGCTGTGGTGCAGGAACAGAAACAAAAATACAAAGCCAGTCTTGAGTCCAGCCAAGCTGACAATACCCTGGTAAGTTTGCAAGATTAGCTTCATACAGTACACAGTATGTATGCTACAGTATGATGTATGTCAAACATAAAAATGTAGAGAGCCACCTTAACGTAGTAGGAGCCCAAACAAACCATACACCTGATTTGCTACATGTGTTCATAATTTTTATGTGATGTACATGTATATTAAAATTTAACAATATTGATTCCTACTTTAGCATGCATCATCAAGTTATTATGCATGTAGAAGTTTGGAGAGCACAACAAAGATGTGAAAGATGCTTGAGGTGCAACCAAGAACAACTTTAGCTTCTTGAGTGCTCTCCAAACTTCCCAAACTTGTGCATCATAACTTAATGCTGCACAGCTAAAAGCATGATTCAGTTGTTCTATAACATGGCATTCATAGATTCGTCTTGCAAAGTGAAGTTAATGTTACCCATGCCATTAGTATGCATCATTGGATTATGATGCCTGCTTACATATACTGAGTTTGTTAGGGCTGCTTTGCTAGCTACTGTATCATGGTACACAATACATGTAAATGCTGCAGTTGTAGCTTCAAAATCCTTTGCGCACATTACATGCCTACAATGCTATAAGATAATTTGGATCGTGTGTACTAAAGGCATCTGTGGTTGAGTGCTGATCGATACTGTCAATCGACAATCAATCAATATTCAATCAACATCTATTGACACCTCAGTTGACACTCAATTGGCACTTTATCGACATCTTGGTCAATAGTCGGTCCATAGCCGACTAATTTTCGATAGATGCATATGAGTCAGGCAACACTTGGCCAACTATCGATCCACTGCTGATTGAGTGTCAACCGAGTATCGATTGGAATGTCGATCAAGTACCAATCAAGATGATGATCAAAGGTATCGATAGATGCCCGACTGTGGGAGCCATTAGTACACATGATCCAATTATTCTTGTTGTCTTTCATTTGCAGATGAACTCTGCTTTAGAGCAGTTGGAGAAATCTGTTTCTGAAATGATAGCGATATATGCTGGTCGAGAAGGTATTTACTGTAAATGAAACTATATTTAAGAAATAGAAAACATGTACTGTGTTTCTATCGAGTTATAGAAACTCGAGTGGAAGTTTGAGAGAACTGGAAATGCTGCTTTTTCGAGTTATCCCAAACTTTCGCGAATGTTTCTTTAACTCGATAGAAACACAGAGAACATATTTTCTATTTCTTTTAGAAAACACTGTGACAAAAAAAGGAAAACAACTTGTTAACTTTGATTATCAAAATGTAAATTCTCTTTGTTCACGCGGTCATTACGTCAACAGCTCATGCTAGTTCTGTGTTTCTATGGAGTTGTAGAGACACGATTTTTAACCAATCAGCGTGCGTATTTTCTTAGGACTGTTTTCTAAAGATACATATAGACAAATACTATGTAACCCAGGGTAACATGCATATAATATGCATTGACAATTGTGAGCTGCTAAGTTAATGGCAAAGTTACCTATTTTAGCTTACTCAAATCTCCAGGTTAAAAATGAGTTGTACATCATTGTGATTAATACAGTAGATGAAAACAACTTGGTACATAGCATTTTTCCTTATCCAGAATGCCTGATCCCTTACCTTTTACATGAATGTTATCTAGTACATATTTTTTGCAGGTGCAGGCATTTCGACATCATTTTTGTCCCAGCTTCCCTATGACAGTTACTACACATCAGAGGAAAAGTTTACCGGTGAACTAACTGCATACACAAGGAAACAGTTCTTTGAGGTAAAAAGAAAGCCATCCCTTGAATTGAGAGAATTCATATCTTTGTATTGGTATAGGAAACCATACAATCTCAAGTGCAATTGATGTTCTGGAACCTGAAGTACTCCAAATTGAGAAGTTTTAGATGTCACAAGTGTCTAGTATGAATCAAGTTATTTTGTTCTGCATTGAGCAATATTTTTATACGATTTATTTTTTATCTTAAGTTTGTTCAACAAAAAAAATACTAAATCTCCAGGCATTCCAACAGTCCATTTTCATTTTGGAACAATACATGTAAGCTTTAGAAATCCCAAGTTCATCTTCAGAGTACTGTAGGTCAACTAAAGAAATGTTCGGAAGTGTTCAAGTCAACTTCAGAAATCTTTGAACAACTCTAGATAAACCTTTGGTGATTATATGAACACACATGGAAGCCAATGATTTCTTGGAATTGTTATATTATTTCAGGGTATTGCAGAGATGGCTGGAGGAGAAGAGAAATCGAGATATGAGCTGCTGGAAATCAGTGATCCCTCTACCCTTCTAGTTAGAGGTAGGAATTTTACCTAACTGTACCCTAGTTGTCAAGAGTGTATGTTATACAGCCTGTACAAGTTTGAGTTGTTGTATTCCCTAAACTTGGCTTAATTGTGTTATTAATGACTTGTGCAAAATATACACCAAGTACAATATTGGTGCATGTTCTCTACTTTTTTCATGGATTCTTATTGGTTTATTGATCACATGAAGCGACAGTGTGCATCGGCGGAGAGACACTATCTGCCCACAGTGCCCATCCGAAGGAAATTCCAGGATGGATAGTACATGTACTCTTCCCTTGCATATTTGCTCTCGAAGCTTTGCTTCAGAGGCATGTATATTATTTTGTGTTAACAAGATCAAATTTCTGTGGGGGAACTATCAGCTGATACATGTAGTAGGACAGCCCTGGGAAAGCATGGCTCTTTGTTGAGACCAGTCTGTAAATGAGTTAAGCAGGGGTTTCATTAAGGACTGCTGGGTAGGGCACCAGACAAATTGACTGGCTGTGAGGATGATTTTATCCGCCTGGTTTAACCGTGTAGAGGAAAGTTTTAGTTATAAAGAAGTTCAGTTTCAAAAGTTTTCCTGCCTGAGAAAACCAGTTGCTGTCATGCTCAAAACATTATGAAACCCCTGGTTAAGAACTAATAGATCCAGAAAATTGACTCATTACAGCTAAGCCAAACATATTGAAGAACAAATTAAAATCTTAACAACCTTCTATGGTTTGGTCCTCTTTTCTTTTGTTTTTTTGTTGTTGTTTTTTTTTTCCATTAGGGGAGAATGATGAAGTTAATCTTAATGAATGTCAAGAGCTAGCAAGACTTCAGTCTGTGTAAGTTACTAATAGTAGGGCTCAAAAAATGGGTAAAATCAGATCAAATATCCCCACCTTAGCATAGCGTTGAAACATGATGCCCTGCAGGCTTCATCAACCTGGCATGCAAAATACCCAGCGTGAACTGATATACTACGAGATTAATTGAAAAGAGGGGGTTGGAAAGTCACTCGACATCTGTCCTTGCCACTTGTCTTAGTGACTTTTCCCTTGTGCAACTGCCGGTCCATTTCTGGTTCTCTTTCTGCAACACAACACTGCAAGAGTTTAGCATGATACAACAAAGATAGGGCCAGAACTGAACCAGATACATGTACATGAAACTGCAAGCTGTATCATGTGTCCATCATCAACAATCTGCCTGATACCCGGCTTATGCTTTAGCTTTGCATCAAGTGAAAGTAAAAGAATTCATAGCATTGCCATGGCAACAGGAGTAACTACAGCACTCAAGACAGCTGAGGAACGACTGAAAAGCTTGTCATGGGAGACCAACCCACCAGGCACTGACATAATGAGGTGAGATACATCATAGTTAATAGAGGACAAAGATTGTCAAGTCCAGCAATGTTAATCTTTATTATTATGTTTTGTTCACTTTCTTGGCCTTGATCTCGTGCCGTTCTGGCCCTCTCTGTGCCATACACCTTTTTGCTCTTGGGAGAGAGGGACCCTATCCTGAGAGCGTAACTTTGTTTGACACAGAGAGAGCCAGAAGTGGACTTATTCTTCAGTGTGTCAAAACGTAACAGGTGTTTACTCTAACTTGTCTCAACATCTAATAAGTACATGTCGAAACATTTCAGGCACACAATTCATGCATAGTGTATCAATGCAAAACAAACAATTGTGCATGGTTGTAGACCTTCCAGCATAGCAATTAGCACTTTTTTTTACTTCTCTGACATTTGCTGGCTTCACGACTGCTCCTCTTTATTGCATATGGACAAATATACCCCATAATATCAAGCAAAGCATATGACTGAAAGATGCAAGATCCTAGCCTTTTTTGAGGGGGGGGCAGGGGAGGGGTGCAGGGGGTGGGCAACATTCTCTATTTTCGTTGTGCCTCTTTGTGTAGTAAAACTTGCCAAACTGGTTTAGTGCAGCAGCTGAACTGAGTGACTGACTGACCAATTGGCTTGCTGCCACTGATTAATCAATAAAAATTATATCAGACTTACTTATTAATCACAATCAAGTTTTTCCATTCAATTACTAGTATGTATAACCATTTTTTTTTTTTTTTTTTTTTTTTTTTTTTTGGCATTCAGTGCCAAACTCCTTGAAACTCAAAAAGCACTTTCCCAAGTCAAGATGGAGATAGGGGAGCTCACTGAGAAGGCCCTTCCTGGGTTAGTGCAGGAGCTGGGAGAGCTACAAGCGACAAGTATCCTAAAGGGTGATTATGACCTGAAGATAGCAAGGCAAGACTACTTTACATCCAAACAGGACCAGGTCAGTAGTTTCCATTTAGACTTACAATGTGTACCTAAGAAAATTGAACTAATGTCAAGAAAAAATCATGCAACTTGTGGATAGCCCTAGTGTAGAGTCCAGACTAAATGGTAGGAAAGACCTTTTTGGCTAAAAGAGGACAACCTTTTGATTCTATATTAATAGAATAATGAGTTTATTATAGTGACCATTTGTGGTTATCCTCTGTGTTTTTTCTCATTTAGGTTATCACCCAACTTCTGCTTCAGCGGTCCCGGCACGAGTTTCTTTCCATGGCTCTTGAGGTTGAAGGGCGGAAAAATCGTGACACTCATCGCTTGTTTAGCACCTTGGAGAGCACATTTGGTGATGCGGTGAAGGGAATGGAAGCTCGCTCTGTATCCTTAAGATATTTAAAACTCACAAAATAGATTCCAGTTTTTTTTAATTTGATCCCTCTAAACGCAGAGTGGCACAATTGCATAAGTAGACTCCTGCAAAATTTTCAACTTTCACCTATCTTTCATTACTACTGAATGACTGGCCGACCGACCAACTGACCAACTGACGGACTGATTGACGAACTGACTGATTGTCTGGCTGTCTGGCTGTCTGGCTGACTGACTGACTGTCTGTCTGACTAACTGATTGACTGACTGACTGACTGAATGTCTGACTGACTGACCAACTGATTGGCTGGCTGTCTCACTGACTGACTGAAAGACCAACCGACGGAATCTGTCTTGAATAACAAGTGTATCGTTTACTAGATTTCTGCACTGAAATTATTGTACGCGTTCTTTTGTTGATATAACCTTAACTCTTACTGAAGGCGGTTATGGATGAACATGCTCTTCACCCTCCCCAGCCCTCTCGCGGGACTATCGATAGTCGAGATCATTTTATGGAAGGACTGTACCGTGTGCTCGAAGGCCCACCCCAGGGGGAGGAAGACAGGACGAAGGAGATTTTTCTGGCTTACAATCAGCTTGTAGAATGGAGCCAGAAGCTGGCGGGACAACTGGAATCATTCGCTACGTCTTTGGCCTCCTCGGGCAGCAGGCAGGAGGAGGCCTGGAAACAATTGTATTTTCTTTTGCTATTGTTGTTTTCTTTGCGATTTTGAGTTAGTGTTATTCAACTGGGCAGAACTCTTTCTTAGTCAGTTACAATGCCGTATTTCAGAAATGCCTTTTGGAGGGATGTTTCTAAGTAATACGGGAACGGGTGCGGATTGAGGAGAGCATGCATGTACATTCTCGAGGGCTAAAGGTCATGTTTCACACGCCAAAAGAATGGGTATTGGAGTCAGGCGTTTGCAATAGGCATCACGCCCTGAAAGAACTCGATATCTAACGTCACAATCAAAAAATTGTTAGCATTCTACAGACTCAAAATCAAACGAGGTTTGAACATTCTAAAGTTCAAAAAGTTTTCTTCCTTGCTCTATTGGGGTGAAATGGTCAACATAGTATTGTGCATTGTAGCAACTATTCTTCTCAGTAGGTTAGGGAAAACAATATTATCCTTGAAACATGTTTGTTTAATTTTGCGAATATTTGGTTTTTTAGGGAGAATAACTTACAGCAGTGTGTAAAGACAGTTTACGGAGAATCAGCTACAACAGGCGGCCTGCCTCAGTTAAGTCCTCAGGTAACACTGCTTCCCATTTCCACGAGCCATTCCCTCGCTTGTCCCACCAGTCTCCCCTCCATCGATTTTCTGCCAGCGGGCGAGAAACTTTTATCGCTCGTACGAGAATGCTTCGCGCGAATTTCAAAAGGCTAGTTTTAAAAAAATGTTGTTTGATTTTGTCTTAGCTATAAAATACTGTTGAATCGAAGCTGCTGTGAAGAATAGAGTCTGTCACGGTTTGAATGGGTGAAATCCCTTCTCGTAACAAAAATTCGCTTACGTTTTTCTACAGCGGATAGCAGATGGTCTGAGTCAGTTAGATGAACTACTTGCCACTCTGGAGCAGTCAATTAAGGACATCATAAAAGACTGTGAGGCCAAGAAAAAGGTAAGGGCGTAATAAAATTAAGGCGGTGCACGTGACCAAACGCGTGGAGATACGGTGGCCTCATGGTTAGTGCGCTCGTCTCCGGAGCAAGCGGTCCGGGTTTGAGCCCTGGCCGGGGACATTGTGTTGTGTTCTTGGGAAAGACACTTTACTCTCACAGTGCCTCGCTCCACCCAGATTTATAAATGGGTACCTGCAAATTTAATGCTGGGGATAACCCTGCGATGGACTAGCCTCTCATCCAGGGGGGAGTTAGAAATACCCCTGGTCGCTTTATACTATTGAAACCAAGAGATAAGCGCCGGCCTACCCTACCTTTTCTACGTAATCAAACCTGGGACACGTTTGCAGTTACCGCCAAACACCGTTCAATCGTTCAATTGATTTTAGCGCGTGTGCAGTTCCCGCCTAAACTACCGTTGCTTGCATTGTGGCACACGAACAGCATGTTTGCAGCTCAAGCCGAAACTGCCGTTGCCTACACCGTTCAAATGTTTAGCGCGTTCGTACTGAGTTCCCGCCAAAACTGGTATTTCCACGCAGTGGTCAAGCGTATGGCGCGTCTGCAGTTCCCGCCAAAACTGCTTCGCCGGAGTTCTAGTGTTTGTCTGAAATTTAAGAGAAGCCATGCTAGTTCCCGAAAGGTTAAGCTAGATATGCAAAATATTCTTGAATAATTTAGTAATTTTTTTTACGCACCTTGCCGCCTTATTTTGGTTTACTGCGGGTTTTTTTCTTTTTACGTGTTTACTTCAACTGAGCTTTTTTTGCTTTACACTTCAATGCAATAGAAACCCGAAGTGTTGTCACGTTTTTACGCTCGATCGCTGATTTTGACGGCTCACTTTTTCGTCTTCAGGTCCTCCGCTCGGATAGTTTGAAGCTCATGGAAAGAGAACTGTTTATATATTTCTTCACGGATCCACCTCGCCTCAAACGAGCCATCGCTGAGTTGTCAGCTCGTGTGGACGCGCAAATTGTTTCACTAAAGTGAAAGATGTGGGTTTCTTCTATAATAAAACGAACTCTGGTGTTGGTTTTCAGGATTTTTTCTCAAAAACTGAGTCGTGCTTTGAAACACATATTTCTACAAACTGAATCTTGAAGTCTGGAAAAATTATCAAAATCATCTGTATAGTTTGCAGACCTAGTCGAAGTCGAAAATGAAGTTCAAATCTTGAAAAAGACTGGAACCTTACCTAAGCTACAAATTTGCTGTTGCTTGAGCTGGGCAAATTTGTCAGGGTTTGTCCACACTTTGAAAATCCTCGAATTGTAAAATCAAAATTTAAGTTCTTGAAAAGCCTTGAAGTTCATACATACCGAATCTGGAAGCTTAAGTCTGGAAAAATTGTAAAAAAATCATTTCAATAGTTTTCCAGAGCACAGATCTGGAAAGGGTCTGGAATTTCTTACAGGCTACAAGTTTGCTGCTGAGGTAGCTTGGCAAATTTCCCAAGGTTTGCACGCACCTTGAAAGTCGGTTTGAATTTTGACATCAAAATTCAAGGCTGTGAGAGTTCATTGGGCCCTTGAAACACCTTAAAATTATTTGTTAGACCGTTTGGCTACTTATTAGGAGACAAAACGTGCGTGCATGCATTGCCTACAAAAAGGAAACGATCTTGTTTCTTCCCTAATCGCCATCACGAAATTTCAGAAAAGAAGATTTATAAAAGACACTTTAACTTGAACAAAACTGCTAGGTATCCATTAAACCTTAACATCCTGTGTCACATTCTAATGTAGTTTTTCAGCGAACGGAATCTTTGAGAAACTGAGATTGTGTCCTTGAATGTCTTTGAAAAGTCCTTGAATGTTTAGTCCGAAAAACAGTACGAAGCCTGAATTTTATACCCAGTAGCCCTTCAGAGCAGTTAAAAGAGGACCATATTTTTTGCTTGTGACAGGGATTTGATTCATATGACTAAACTACTTCATCCTATACCCCATGACCTGTAATATGACATTCACTGAGTATCTTTGGGTGAAGCGTGAATTTGGTTCGCATTCATCGATTGGGGTACACCAATAACTATACAATAATCAGGCTGGTTATTATGCTTGTTCTCTTTATTTATCAATTCTAGATAACAACTTACATGTACATTTCAACAGGTAGAATAAGATACACAGACATTCGCATATACACAAGAAGCACATTTTTCTACAAATGCTGACATCAGAAATGGACTTTGAAATTTACAATGACCTCTAGCAACTAGTTTACGGTCTCGTACCCAGCCTTCCTCGCTCATTATAAGAGCGGCTTTGGTAAAATCCACTTGAGATTGTGTCAGAATGTGACAAAACGCGACAGAGCATGTACAATTTAACACAAATCGCACTCTCGTTGGATCTAGTTTTAGCATAGCCAGATTAGCAATGAAAATGTATGATCTCAGATTTTCTCTAGCTAGCATTGAAAAGGGCAATACACAACTTAATTCTACTAATTCTATTCTATATTTTTCCAGGCGTTATTTCCATTTCTCTCTATGTACAAAATAGCATTCCATGGTATATTTTGGCATAACGAAGTTTTTTTTTTCTGGAATGTAGATTTGAAGATTAAATATTTTCACATGTTTGTATAACAACACAGCTTACGATAAAGAAGGCAGTAGTCATGCGAGGCAATTTAGGGCAGAAACTACAAAATTGCCTGAAATTGCCTCGCATACATATTAGATTATATTGTAATGCAAATGACAAAAGTTAATCGCGAAAAAGGCTATTTCGGGTACGTCTACGAGTTTCTAGACCGCAGTGCAGGCGTTTATTGGCGCGCGAGTGCTGCACATTATCATGTTAAGGCGCCATTTTGGATTTCGTAATTGTGGAGGGTTGGGGCGAGGGAAAATTTTCCGAGGGGGTAGGCGTAAAATGGGGAAGGGGGAGGGGAAGGAAATCTTTCAACTCTCCCACCCCAACATACTATACTGCACATTAGTTAAGGGGGTTGTCTTGCACACTTTGCTTGCTTACTGCAATGTATTGACTTGAACCCTTTCTTTTACTACTTCCTGTTTAGATTACGACTTGCGTTTACTGAACTTGTCACATTTGGACTTAGCTAAACATGAGGAAGGAAATAGAAAAAAATGTGCTGTATTTCTATCGAGTTTCAGGAACACGAATGGAAGTTTGGGAGAACAAGCAATGCTGTGGGAACACGAGCCAAGAGGCGAGTGTTTCCACAGCGTTTTCGAGTTCTCCCGAACTTCCACGACGTTTTAACTCGATATAAACACGGAGAACATGTTTACTATTTCTTCTAGAAAATTCTGCAACGAAAAAAGAAAACAACTTGCTTGCTTTGTTCATCAAAATGTAAATTATCTTTGCTCGCTTGCTCTAATTAACATGTTATAGGTATATTTATTGTAATAAAAATGTTGGAAAAAAAAAATATTTGCTCGCGCCATCATTACGTCAACAGCTCGTGGCTAGTTCTGTGTTTCTATCGAGTTATAGCAACACGATTTTAAACCAATCACCGACTGTGTGGAAGGCTATAGCCTCCATTCCTGTTGGAGAAAATGGAATATCCTTCCGGCCACTATCTTGTATCACTGAGTGATTGATTAATGTCCTCATAGTTCTTCCAAACTTGACATCTACTATCATGTATTTCTTTCTGCAGTTGCCGTTGACAAATCCTAATTGGCTATAACCACCCAGTACACAAGATTAAACAACATAAACGCTGAAGGAAACAGAATTCTGCAAAAATTGTTTATCACCATTCCCAAGTTTTCCTTTGTGACTTGTACTGGTAGCCCGCAAAGCTTCTTGGGAAAGCGCGGCTTCAGGATACTTCTTTTTTTGAGACCGGACACGCTACGAACTATGGGATACACGGCTCCCTGGGAATCTGCCACGTAGTAGGAAACGCGGCTACGAATCTCCGGCTCTTCGGGTAACTAAAAATATGAGAATAACATACAGTTACAGTAACATTAAATTCCACTAATCCCAGGTTAGGCTTGCCCACAAGGCGAGCCCTGAAAGCTGAACTCGGAGCGAGACGAACCTAAGGAAAAGAAACGTAAGCTTGCGCTCGTCTCCAGGGCAGCCTGTCGCTCTAAGCAGGCGGGAAGACTGGTACGAAGATAGGGTAACCCCGGAGACAAGGTTTGGCTACCTGGATTCTTGGACTAAGATTTCTCATTTCTTCCCAAGAATATCTTATGCCGAGAATGGGACTACCAGGGGCTTGCATTAGCCTGCGTAGCAGGTGATCGTTTCCAAAAGCAAGGGAACGAAACTGCGAGTGGTGCAAAAAAATACGGAGTAGGGGAAAGGGGTGGGGCAAAAATGATTCCTTTCCTCCCCACCCCCTCCCCCTGACAATCTCGTTATTTCATTGTGACAGCACTTTGAACTAAAAAGTTCCAAAAGTACCTGCATTGAAGTTGCCTCAGCAGGCGGCTCTCCGCTGACCGACCTCGGAGGACGCAGTTGTTTGCCGAGCTGTCGATCAAATCGGAAAATCAACAGACACATGATCAGCGTCGTGAACACGAAGATGAACGAAGTCATCAGATACCAGTCGATAGCCTTCGGGTAGCTGACTCGAGGCATGGTGCTGTTACTAGAGCCGAGTAAAAACACGATCGTGAGCACGGTCGTAATGCCGAGCGCTATTCGGTCGCCGATGCAGTCTCGGTCCATCCAGAACACGATCCAGCTCATGATGACCATAATGATGCACGGTACATAGAAGTTAATGAGGTAGTAACCGATACGCCGGCTAAATGTGAAAGTTACGATCATGTCACGGTATTTACCTATGAACGAAACAAGTATGTACCGCGAAATTTATTGTTCAGAACTAGTTACGTGGTACACCCTTATTGGATAATTATAACGTGGTAATACCCCGTTGGGAGTGATATTGGTCAAGTAAAGAAACAATTGTACAGAAATTGCCTGTTGTTCTCTAATTTATAAACTACAGGGAGGAAAGTAACGAAAACTTTCATTTGATTCGATTAAAAAAACGCCATCTTATCTGCTATCTTAAAGATCATAGAGGAGGAGGATAATTCTTTTCAAGCAGATAGGGTAGGTGTTAATAACCAGAACTT
>NC_138158.1:17926080-18108580 GCF_964199315.1 Orbicella franksi
TGTGGCCAAATTCCTTGGGATTGAAAAAGTATTTTCAATGTACTAGATAAGTTGCAAGCGCGGTGGCCTTATTATAGCGCGTTGGACTATCGAACGTTCTGTCTCAACTTTCCCATTTTCCAATCTTCTCCATCCTTAACCATCCTTGTTTCTTTATGGTTTATTATTCATTGTGACAGCATAATCAAAATGAAACTACAGTGAAAGAATTGAAATTACTTGCAGAAACAAACGCTCTAAATAAAATTTGTCTTTTTATCGCAATAAGGTTTCTTATTTTATAATGTCCTGATAATGTACTGTTGAATATTGATATTATCAAAAGGAAGTTAGATGTTGACCATACTTACCAACTGCCAAAGTCTACCATACAAAGCAGCAACATTAAGCATCTTCTTGCAAAGCGACCGGTATTCATTCTATGGAATCAGAAATCGGTGCATTTAATTAGACAAGAAACAAGAGTTAGTGCCAGAAATTGAAAAACGAAAAACTCGGAAGATACTCATCCCAAGATACAACACAGAGTTCCCGGTTAACACCAGAAAATTCCAAATTTCGATATCCACTCGGTCACTTGGTAATCTTAAAATGAATATACATCTCTTCTTCCTCTACTACTCTGAAAATTACTTCATTGCAATAGGCGATTTCCGAATTACCTTTAGCTTCTTTCTCAAAGCTAGTTTTGGTGCCCATCCTTTCATATGAAAATGAGATTTCATTCACATGCAAATTAAACTCATTTTCATATGAATGGTTGTGCACCAGGCCTCGCTTTGATAAAGAGGCTTAGGGCAACTCGGAAATGGGCTATTGTAATCAAGTGACTAACATTTTATCTCAGAACAGCCTTTCTCTTTTTTGAGTGTGTCTCGTATTTACCTACGTACACGCATCAGGTAAATACGGCTATTACGTCAGCGGGACCGTGTGGGGTGTGATAAATTTGATTACCAAGCCAGCAATGACGTCAACAGTTGATGTAAAATAAACCATTGAGAGCTGGAAGTAAAAGTATCTGGCTGGTGATAAGCGGGCAAACCTCCTTAAAGCATGAGACGGTTGGGCTTTACCTCTTAATCTGATTGGCTAATAATATATTTGTTTTGACTTATTACTGCATGTGTTACCAGCAGTGTAACGTCCTACAGTAACAGAGCCAGCTACTGAATTTGAAATAGCAAATCAGGTAACTCGAGCCAAACTGAGGTCACAAAGAAGCCGATGTCTCACAATTTGGATGTGTACGAACTGTTACAGATCTTGACTTTCAGAAAAATTTTCTCAAGAAAAATCATTGCATATTGTTTACTTAAATATCATCCTACGCAATTGATTAAGAAAACCCCAGGCTATCGCAGAAATCACCCCACTGTAAATGTAGATAGGAACACAACTACAGCTATTAGAAACTGAGATTTATGAAGTCTTGTATAGAAAAAAATAACCTATCCATAGGCCGTCGTCTCGGCTACGTTTGACCCAGAAAAGGTTGGTCGATAAGATTTTTCTAAGCTTGAAAATACATTGAAAATACTAGACATCGCGCACAAGCGCGGTCGATATGGAAAATACAGACCGCCCTCGTTGAGCCAATCGCATTTACGCGATCTTTACTTCAGATCCTCAACGCGCAGAGCAGAAAAATGGTAATTTAATTCATGGGTTAAGCATCAATATTTTACGCTAATTTTGAATTTCGGTCGCGAACCATCAGCTTTGAAACAATTACTCGAGAAAAACACTACCAACAAGGTAAAAATATGTAAAAAAAATTATCTGATGTGGCTGTATAAAATGTAATTCTGTTTTTCTTTGAATCAAATGTTTTGGCCTTAAATAGACATGCACAGTCTACGCCATAGATAATACCTGCCTGTTCAAATTTGGCCTCGTTATTTAGCAATCAAAGCGATTTTATCTTAATAACTGTTCCATAACGTTTATTTAGACTACTTTGCACAGTGGCGTCTTCCGCAATTTGATTGGGTAATTGAAAATACTGCTTCGTTAGTTGTGATAATAAAATATTTGGGAAGGGCTGTGTGGAATTTTTCTTAAATGCTGTGTCTCCAATTTGTCTACAGGAAGTTGAACTTCATCTACAACGGCTTTTATTCGGTCGAGAACAAGAGCAAAACATAGAAAACTTCCTGCTCGCTGAAAGTGACGTTTAGAAGATGTAATAAATTCCAAACTTTGCACTTCTATACTTTTAAACACCGGCTCTAATTTTATATCATGCATTATTTGTGGTCTTACGAAAAGCGATACAAAAACGATTTCGGCATGTATAAGCTCCAACACATGGCAAAATATATAATAGTTTCGCTAGCAAAATTTTAAACAACGATTCTACTGATATTTTTACCAAAGAAATTCGTTTCGCATGCTACAATTTACAATGTTAAGTAAACGAAATTTTTTGCGATTTTTTTCTGAAGATTACATTATATTATAATGTTACTACAACTAGCGAGCTTCGTAATGCTTAAAAATTTAACGCTAGATTATAAGTTTAAGGCATCTTTTTTTGCCTCGACTTCGTTCGTAAACAGAATTGTTAGTAGGTTCGACTTTACTTGATCGTATCGGTTGTAAATTCTGTATTTACAAAGCTTCAAATATCAAGAGACTTGTCTTACCTTTTGCTGTGCAATATCGGAGCTAACCACGCAACTTCCTTAGCAAAATAACTCTCTTAAATGATGCATCTCAATTTTAACTTATGATCATGGCTTTGTCGTCGGCTTTATCAGCGAAATCGCGGCTTATGGCTAAAATACCATCATAACTTCTATTCAGGGAATATGGCGTTCATTTCGAGCGAATACTAAATGAATACAGATAAAACGTAAACTATTAGGTTCATTTCGCATCAGTTAAATAATTTGACAAATAAATTAACAGGGAAGCAATGAAGAAAGGAGATAATCAAAATTTACATAAGTTCTTTAACCAAGGTTATTAAATATCCGCATTTCATAAGGACCTCTCCTTGATCCAGTTCAACGTAATAAAATATTTATCGTCTAAGGTTAGAAGGCCCTTAAGTGCTTGCCGCCAGAGGAAATAACTGCTTATTTTATAGTTATCTGTCACATCAGAAAAAATAAAACACATATCTTGTGTGACACAGCAAGTTGTGGGTTAGGTTTTGCCATAGGACCAACTCCTAAAATTAATATAATCCAATATTTTTAATTGGGTAAATTTTTGCACAAAAATATCCTAATAAATACCATGAAATAACTTTACACCTCTTAAGGTTACCGTATACCTTCAGGGGTGTCTCGCGTCCAAGCGATGTAGCGCGTCCGGTTTAAGCTGTAGATACCTAAGCCCCTATATCAAATTAAAGCTTATAGAGCTGGCTATCAAACTATACCAAAAATTTTGAAATAAAATAAATTGCCAATTTTTTCACGGCCACTAAATGCAAGCGTCCTAATCACCTTTTGGAAGCTACAAGTCAAAGCGAATTTTGTTTTTCGCCAATTTATATTTTTCCTCGGTTTCAGGACAAAAAGCGCTAAAAAAGCGTGTCTGCGTTTTTCCACATTCAATTGTAGTAAAAAGTTACAGAACATTTTCGAAATAGGATTTAAAAAATGTGAAGTGATCGTACAAAAATCGCTCTCGGAGAAAATATATTTCGAAATAAACAATTCGTAGACACGTTTTTGTTTTTTATATGTTAATCTAGCTACTGTCCAAATTTGAGGGCAAACAAACAAATTCAGTTTGAGTTGTAACTCTTTAAAGTGTCTGCTTCAAGCGAAAAATTTACTCGAGAAAACAGCGCTAAGAAAAATATCTTGCTTCGCAAACAAACTCCGCCCACAAACGCCTTCAGCTGGGTTCTCAGATCACTGAGCCAATCAGCGCTTGGAAAATTTACTACCATTAACTCGCGGTGAAATTTACGCGTGAATCTGCAAAAAAACCTTGCGTTTCGCAATGCGCTCAAGGCGGAGAGATAATTTTTCTGCAGCTGTGTTTTTCTTGAAGCTGGTTTGGCAAAATGGGGAAGACGAAAAAGGATACGAACGCTAGAGTAGTTGGGCGACGAGAACAAACAAAAGAAAGTGCGGCAGAGCAAATGTGCATGGATAATATTCCAGTGGATCTCGATGAGTTAGACGATTCATCGGTATCGAACTCAATGAAAGAGTCACCGTAAACATCGCTGTTATCGCTGTCGAGTTCCAAATTTTACACAACCTTTCTATTCCCTTGACTCGATCTTTTTGCCCGCTTCACACGTCCGTAGCTTCATCCGCTAGGCCAACTTTCGCTTCTTCACTCATTGATGTATTTTCATTCATTCTTCGCTTTTTCGAACTGGTAAACGGAGTTTTCCGTGGTCCATGTTTACTTATAACTTAACAGAATTACATCTAATACGAAAAATGCTTGGATTAACAATGCTGATTAACTGAGTAGCCAGCCAATTCGTGGTATCCATATCGGTAATATTCCGGCGAAAGTAGTCTCGGTTGATTGCATACACGTTATAGGGCTGTCAATCAAGAGGGAACTTTTACTTCCGGCCATAACGTAAAACATCCATTTCTCCGCCAATATTAGGTTTTTTTCAATTTTGTTTTCAGAAATTAGAGATTACTCTTCGACCATTAGTTTGAACCAAAAATCCAGATTTGAAGAAAATTGCCGATCTGAAGGTATACTGTAACCTTAAGCCGTATTGCCCGGTAAATAAGTTCAGAAAGTTGCACATATCGCCTTGCGTCGCATTTTTTCACTGAAACTTTCTATATGTATTTTTTTTTCAGGAAGTGCCTGTAGAACGTTTGGCAAATGCATGCGTTTTGCACCAACAAATCATGAAAAATGAGATTCCTCGTTAGTGGAATTCACACTAAGCGCAATGGGACGCTTAAATCTTTCTTGCACGGACAAAAAATTATTTGCCAACGGAGCGCTGTACAAAAATGTATTGTGCAATTAATATAAAGCGGTAGAAGTAGGCTTGTAGACTTATTCTCCATTAAATAATTATTCTATATACTTAAAGTCACCCAAATAAAATTTTTGCGTCTGATATCTAGTTCCTAAAAGGATATATGTTCATTTTCTTTTTGTCATTAAAAGGACTCGTCGGTTTGCTCACCTACACAGGTGCTGATGACATCAGCGAAAAATATCGTGGTTTTTAATTGTGGTCGTAGTGGTCACCGTACCGCGCTATTAAAGGTAACACGTTATATTTTGTAGCTTCTGCAAGGAAAAGTGACGTTTTGTATGTTATGGAGATAAACATAAAATCATTGACACTAACAGGGGTTTCTGGGAGAAGCCAAGGCTTCCGGGGGGGGGGGAACTCTACAAAGTTTTATACGGGAATGCTCCGCCTTGAGGTCCAACTCCTTACCCTTTTGTACATGTATACCATTTTGACAGGAAAGGTGCCCCTTTCATATATCTATAATTGAAAAAAAGGAACCCTTCTCTGGTGGAGCCTCCCCCCGGGCTGCGGCTTTACGATTGGTAAAATATACTTGGTTCTACTTCCGGATCGAGAGGCCTGGGTTTGAGATCTGGTTAGGGACATTGTGTTGTGTTTTTGGGCAAGACACTTTATTCTCATCGTGCCTTTCTCCACCTAGGTGTATAAATGGGTACTGGAGATTTTAATGCGGAGGAGTAACCCTGCGATGGACAAGCGTCCCATCCAGGCAGGGTAGGTAAAAGGTAATGTCTGCATACGAGCCAAGTGGCCCACCAGGCCGGAGCTTATCCCGGTTTCTGTAGCATGAAGCGACTAGGAGTATTTCTACTCCCCCCTGGATGGGATGCTAGTTCATCGCATCCCATCCAGGGATCGAGGAGTAGAAATACTCCTAGTCGCTTCATGCTACAGAAACTGGTATAAGCTCTAGCGGTTTGGACCACTTGGCCCGATGCAAACCTTTTCCAGCTATTTTTACAAATGCAGAAGAACATCATCTTACGCGAAATGCGTTTTGTGCGTTTTCCAACAATTGTTTGTTCTTCGCGCACTTCATTTCAAATGGCCACAAAAATACCAAAGTCGTCCCGTTAAAAAAAATGGATCTTCTCGGATAAAACAAGAAAAGTGATTACAATTACGCAGTCCGTGAAGTTACGGTAAATAAAATCTAATCGAATATGCGAACCACTACATCATAGCAAAGGTGGGGACCTGCCAAAGGGGATACATGCTCCCTTCATTCCTGAAAAGTTCTCATGTTTTTCTCTTGTTCCGCTTTAACAAATTCCATACTGTAAGAGATATCCCTCGTTCGCTCAAATTAATCCAAACAATATCTCATGTTCCCTTGAAATAAATCATTGTATTTCCCTTGTTCGCCAATTCTTGATAATCAAGCGATCATGTTTGAACCTCAGTAAGTACTCGATAAATATCAGACAAAATTGTCTAGAAATTCAGTTAGCCGACATTATTATGAAGTATGGTTGCAAGACCAAATAATTTCGCTCACACTACGATTGTTCGAAAGCCGATAAGGTTTATCTAGGATTAAAAGTCGTGTAAGGTCTTTATTTCTGTCATTTCATAGAGTCTAATCCACCGCTAGTATTAAGTTTTAAATTAATCTGACATTGTTCAAAGAAGCTGAGCAAATCTCAAAATTAATCCTCAACAATATTTAAGCTGCAGAACTGAATCCCAAAATGATACTTATCTCAGACGTAAGAAATTTTAGTAGTGCTTTTGGTATCGTTACCAATCAGAGTAAGATGAAACTAGAACAATGATAAACCCTTAAGGAACACTATTCGTTTAATGGCGTGTTCATGCTCGAGATAACTTAATTATAACGGGAGGATATCACATGGCAGGGGGTCGATTCTGGATTGATAACAGTCGTATTCCCGTCCACCACCCCCCGCGTTTCTGATGCATTAAAGAAGTTGCGTCACTGCTGGGACATTTTGAGAAATTTGGCCTGAATTTTGACCAAATATGGTTTGTAATCCGTGCCAATCTTCTCGAATCTTGGCGTCCTTGTTCCTTTAGATTATAATTACTGTTTCCTCTTTGAAGATTTTTACCTTATAGGTAATCATTGTATTTCATATATTTTTGTTTCGATTATTAGAGGAAAATCAGGAAAATTCCAAAGAATGCGGGACAATGCTTTGATTATGTTATATGGACTGTCGTAACTTTACAAGCGGGCAAGATGAACCAAATCCTGCCGTGTGGCTCAATCAAGATGACTGGATATTGGCCTAGTTCCTTTAATTTTAAGCGAGTTTGTGGACCTCGTCGACTTAGCCAATATCCAACCATATTGACCTTACGCTTGGTCAATAACTCAGCAGTATATAATTGTACCACGATGTTCACAAAACATCGTGATTGACAGAGATATAGATTCCTGAGGAGTGTAAACACAACAAACAGAACTTTATTTACAATATTTTAAGTTCGGGTGTGTTATTTCTGGTAATCTTCTTAAATCTGTTATTTTTTTTATAACAAAGGTAGAGAAATAGATTTATTGAGTACACCTAAAATGTAAGTTTACAAAAATGGTCTAACAAATTGAACATAGAAAAGTTTTAACAACGGTCTCTTCAGAGAGACCATACTCTATAATTAGCAAAAAGAGCGGTTGTCACTTTGTTTTGCATTACTACGCCATACGATTAGCCCCCAAAAACTCGCACCACTGTTTCATCAAATCTGATCGAAGTGAAACCAAAACCAATATTGACTCGCTCGCACGCGTTTTCCCGCGCTTTGCGTCAGCTACATGTAACTGTTTCATTGGTTCACAGGATTTTCTGTGTCCTCTGTGATGTCCAGAATGACTACTTTGGTTAATTGTAAACTACTCTAAGCCAAAGAAACCTCATGGTTAGTCCGCTCGACTCCGGATCGAGCAGTCCGGGTTCGAGCCCTGGCCGGGGACATTGTGCTGTCACTTTACTCTCACAGTAGCTCTTTCTACCCAGGTGTATAAATGGGTACCAGCGAATTTAATGCTGGGGGTAACCCAGCGATGTATTAGCATCCCATCCAGGGTGGAGCAAAAATACTCCTAGTCAATTCATGCTACAGAAACCGGGATAAGCTCCGGCCTGATGGGCCACTTGGCTGGCATGCAAGCTTTACCTATACCCAAGTCAAAAACCATATGCAAAATGATACCATCATTAAACATGACATGAATTTGAGAAAACGAGAGAATTTTAGAAAGGAACGGTCGCGGGCGAGTGTTTTATTTATAGTGTTAGCAAATAACTGAAGTATTTTATGAGAGTATAATGCCTGCTGCCTTTGCTGTTTAAAAGAGATAAAAGCTAAAAAACATGGTTTTCTTTGCCAACCCTCAAAACAAGTGAAATTACATCTTTTGCAATGTTTTCCTTGCTCACTATACCCTGTGAAGAGACACCATTTTAGCCAGTCCCAACTTCGTTCCCAGGTTCTCTTATCTTCCCGCTCTATCGCAGCGAGAGGAAGGGCGGGAGAATGAGAGTCCCTGGGAACGAGCCATGCCACGCCTGCGCGGAATCCAAATAGCATTTGTTAGGTTAATGATAGTAAGATACAAAGCAGCCTTAACTAGCAATCATGATCTATCAAATGCTGGAAGGACCCTGAATTCAACCTTAGTTATTTTAACGCTCAATAACATTTAGATGTTCTTTTCCTTCGATCAAGGCGCATCAGAGCATTTCCTCCGAGTCTTTCAAGATAAGCGGTGTAAGGAAGTTGGCTGCAAACTCTGCAAATAAGATTACAGGAGAGCTTCGTTACCGTTAGTCTGTGAAATGAAACAAAGCTACTGCAAAAGTTACACCTAAAAACTGACTTTTTTTCCGCTCAATACCCTAAAAGGCTGTGGACCCCTGTGGACCCTAAAAGATATTAAAACAGCGGCTTAAAGCCCATAAAAGTTATGACGAGCACCCCTGTTCTTTTCCAGCATATGGGAGTGCACCCCTGAGGGGGAGGGGGTCGACCATAGCTTCATCTATGGAAGGAGATAGGAGATAGTTACCTTCGATAGTGATTTTTTTATCATCCGTAAGATTCATCTTCGTCACGATTTCCTCAATCTCGCTGTTGGGTACATCATCCAAAAACTGCAAGGATCGCTTGATAGCTTTCCCTTCAATATAGCCTCGGTGCTCAGAATCGAATACTTTAAAATACATGGCGGCTTCATCGTCTTGCCGCAGACTTCTGTAATTCTCCATCACGTTGACGAACTCTTTAAAATCAACAGTGCCTTCATCTTCAAAAGTAAAAGGAAAAAATGCCTTAAGCTCATATAATTTTAAAATGAGTTTTGCTTAGTGATTTTTCTACATATCTGTTCGTGTTAGGCAGCGTCCACATGAGCCGGAGAAATTTCAAAACGCAGCTTTATTTCTACGGTTAGGCCTACCGTCCACACTAATCCGTCACGAAAACGGAGCTTTTCAATTTTCGCAAACGCTCTTCAAACCGGAGGAGTTTGAAAACGCTGGCTTTGCGAAAACGATGACGTTGGGACAATCATGATACTCAGCCTCTGCTCGAGCTTTCTTCAAATCCAAATCCAAAATGACCGGTAATTGTTGCGTTTTCAAATTCTCCGGCGTAGTGTGGAAGGAAAACATTTGATACGTTTTCAGAGTGAAACCTCGTCCGTTTTCGAATTTCTCCGGTGTAGTGTGGATGGGGCCTGAGATTTTATTATGATGTATATTGATTATTATGTACGTAACATTAACAGTGGGAGTGATCCCGCCTTCAGTAGGGTCCGTAGTATTTTTGTACTTTGTGTCCCCCCCCCCCCTCCCATACCTAAACAAATTTTACATGTGATTCTGTGGAAAAGGAGTCTTTGAACATTTTTGAGTTGTCCTTGAAAATTATTTTAAGTTCATTGAATAGTTCTTGAAAAAAACGGTGTGACGTCAGTATAAACTATGCACATATGGTAGCCGCGTTTATATTAGAACACAACCACTGCTTGCAAAATTATACGTCAAGATTTTATCAAATTAAATGTATAAAAAACGGATTAAACGTCACATGAGCTAAACAACTTCAATTTATGCGTCTGAAAGACTCATAAAAAAGTCTGCATTCACGGCCAGATGATTGGGCGAATGAACCAAAATGAAAATGACCGAATGAATGAACGAATGAACAAATGAGCGACCGAACGAACCACCGAAGGAACGAACAAACGAAGGAAGGAACGAACGAAAGAAAGAACAATGGATGCTGCTTATATAGCGCTAATCTTACTATCGTCTTACATATCGGAAAGTCGTTATTCTTCCATAATTCACCGGTTCCTGTTTCATTTTTTTTCTTCATTTTTATGTCTTCTAATTCTGCAAAAGAAAAGAACACACTTAACGGCATACAACTTTGGCGCATATGTACTATAATTACATGTAAGCACAATCGAAAGAGGGAACGTCAAAATCATGTTAGGGATATGAAGCCCTAGACTGAATTGTTAATGGCGAAATGATGAATATTTACGCCAGAAAAAATGAGGAAAATGAGGTTATACCCACCCACAAAATAGTTGACCTTCAGACGAGATACTATCGGCTTTAAAGCAATGGAATTTAATGGTCGTTGATTACTCAACATCAGAAAAGTGGGAAAAATAAATGTATTTATCATGGGTTACGTAACCTCTTTTTGGGTGTTATGCGACACTTTTGCGTCGGTATATATATTGCGTTGTCTTCATTTGTATTCATTCGAGTCATACGACCGCCTCTTTGCCCTCTAAATTAAATACCCATTGACTAAATTCGATTAGTATTTTCAAGTACTGGCTTTACATGTTTTGTAATTACATTATACTAGCTTATGTTCGGATTGTTGTAAACTTTATGCTATACACTACGTGTTATTGATCAGTTTTAGTTTTAGTGTTTGTTATTTTGCGCTTTCATTGTTTATTATTCTATGTAATTTTGATCGATAAGACATATATATAATAGAGAGGGTTATACACGGCTCGTGTTGACACACCCCACAAGTGGTTCCTTATTACATGATAAATGTTTTATATTCGGTTGAGCGGGGCAGCGAATTAGAATGTAATGAAAGGTATATACGACTACGCACGGGCTTTTTTTTTTTTTTTTGGTTTTACTTTTACGACCGAACTCTCTCTGCTCAGTCTTTCGCGACCTCTCCTTTAATATTATCATTCCGGCCTCTCTTACCTTCGTAGTCCAATCCATTGACGAGTTCCTGTACTTCCAGGGCAGTCGGATTCAATCCGAGCATGCGCATAGCGCATTTGAGTTCCTTTGTAGATAAGTGACCATTTTCGTTCAAGTCAAAGCATTTAAAAGCCTCAACATATTCTGAAGCGAAAGAAAAGATACAAACAATGTGTAGTTTGACTACCTCTTTGTCGCAATAGACTATTTTACAGTTGTCTGCTCAGTGACCTGGCCTTTGAATGGCAGCGAGGCTGGAAGTGACCTTGCTTTGCTAAAGACCTCGCTGCTTTTGTCGTGTAAAGATGACTAGTTCACATTTACATGAAAAACAGAAAAGTTTGTGTGGTTTGTACGAATACTTCCCAATAGCTTTCATTTGAATTGTCACTTATTGGGTTTTGTCTACGGACGTTAAAGTTAGAACCACCCTGTACAGCATAATTAACAGTACCACATGAAAGTACTGCTCAATAGCTTTCATTTGAATGGTCACACACTTGGGTTTCATCCACAGACTTAAAAGTTAACAACCACCTTGTACAGCATAATAAACTGAGTACCGCATGAAAGTAGTGCTTAATTTCAGTTCAAGACGATGGTTATATATTATGGTTTCATACACAGCATTGAAATTGGTGGAGAAGTTCCGCAAAACTAAGTCTTGCTGGCCAACTTTTCCTTTTCAATTTTCCATAAAATTTCGCCGTGCATTAAAACAATGCCACAATTTGACTTACCTTCGATTTCTTGCTGTGTTAGTTTTTCCTGTTAGCAAAAAAAAAAAAAAAAAAAAAAAAACAAGTCTTAAAGAGAAATTACAAGTTCCGTGCAATATATATAGATCTTAGTACTGTCTGTATTTCGTAGCTAGTTTGCTACTTGCTTGTGGTCAGCTGGAGAAAAAAGCACAAATCGTTACTCTTAAAGTCTATAAATATTATTTTATGTAATTTCTCTTTTTTCATCTCACTACCTTTTTTCACAGTCTTATGTCTTGATATCAGAGTTTCAGTCAGAGGTAATTTCAACAAAGTATAAGTTAAGTTCTTGTCATTTAGCCATCCAAATGTAACATGAAATGAAATATCACATAAACTGAATATGACGCTCTTCTGACGCTCTTCGGAACAGAGAGGAGGGAAAAAGGTGTAGCCGGACGAAAGAAGCTCTTTTGTGTTATCCAATCATTGCGTCGTCCACCAGAATTTGGACGCTCAACACAAGCCAATGAATGCCTTTGAGTCAGGCTTTTCTCCCTTCCTTCCTCTTCCCATATCTCTTCCTCCGCATACAGCCTTATTTTCTTAGCGCAAAGGGCGAGTGGGAGACGGGGGGTGAGCAAGAAAGCGCGAGCGGGAGCTGGTAGTGGGTAAGGAATGCGAGCGCGGGGAGCGATGGGAGAGAGAAAAGTAGAGATTTCCTCTCCTCACCATGATTCCTTGCGCCCCTCCTTACTAGCTTATTATACTTTTTACTATCGCGCGGGCGACTGGGAACGAGGAAATTCTTCCTCTATGTCCTCCCCTTGAGAACGTATACTCATACTCAAGCTAAATGTGATGTGTAAGCGATATTAAAGAGAAAATGTTGAAGTGTTGACCTCACCTACAATCAAAAGTAGTGTTTTCTACTTTAATCTTACTTAAATATGTATTTAAAGCCATCACGTTTAAGAGTTCTTATGACCCATTCGGACCCAGGAAGAAACAGCTATCTAGTTATAATGAAAATCGGCACAAATGATGAGACACAACATGACTTGGAGACCATCAGTGAGCAGACGAGACGTCGCGACCACTTCAGTTTGAAGTGACTGCATCGTTGACAAAAAAAGCTATCTAGACACCAAGATTAATTAACGACTACTGCATCTTAAGAAAAAAAGAAGTTAATAGTACGGAGACATCTGTGTAAATATTTGAATTGACATGCAGTAATTAATATACTTTGTTCTTTTGATAAACCGCGAGAAATGAAGATGGTTTTTAAGTACTGCATTCAACTTTCGATTATTTTGTGCTTGACTTCGCTTTGTAACTAAACGCAGTCTTCAATTTCGTTTGGTCCAGTTTCCAACAAGTTCAAGGAGTTTGCGCCGCGAACACTAACACTAAGACACTTCTCAGAATAAGGTCCCAGTTTGAAATGTTAAATTACTTCATTTCGCCGTCTTAACATTAACGATTCAAACATAAAAATCGTGACTTAAGCATCATTGTAAAGTAATCAAATTGCTCGTTCTCTGTACTACGTGAATAGTTTGTTATCTGGGTGTGCCTGGTTTGATCACGTGATACAGACCAACGTACCACGTGATGTAAATTTTTGCCACTACAGTGGAACCTCGATCTAACAAAGGACCAAGGGACTAGCAAAATATGTTTGCTATATATAGCGAGGTTTCCTTGTATCGGGGTTCTTTTCCATATACATTGTGTTACTATTACTGGGGCGAGGGATATCATTCGTTATGCCGTGGACTTCGTTGCATAGAGGTTCGTCAAATCTAGGTTCCGCTGTATTTCTGTTTCTAGGCCTCTGCGATGAAAGCGCGTTTATTTTAAACATTTCCATTTTCGTTTGAGACAAAAACATAAAAAACGTTTTTCCGTTCACACAATTTTCTTTTGTTTACACGCTTGTGCTTCGTACACGATATGACACTTGAGAAAAAGCTAACAAACTCGACTATTTCATTCCCGACCCATTTAACGACCTCTGTCTCTGTTTTCACCCGTCTAAATAAACAGGGTACAAATGCTCTCTCAAAATGTCGACTCAAAGTCTCGATTTTTTTAGGATTTGACACGGTCAGTTCTTTAGCTTGTAATCTACGGACAAGTGGCGAGAGCGCCTCAAAAAAGTAGTGTTTATGCCACATCGAGACAAAATCCTCGACTGTGAGTTGTGGATTAGTCTGTCTGTTATTTCTTTAAAAAAAAATGCGCATTAAGTGAACTTTTTTCCGTTGCAAGTAAAATTAGCCCGCGGAAATTACAAATCTCCCATAAACTGAGAACCATTTTTTAGGGGATCACAAGTAGAATAATTTTTTTACTTTCTTTTATCCTTTTGGTTGCAATGAGACCATTCAATAAAAACATAAGCCCGACATCATATTATAGGCTTCTGACAAAAATTGTTTTGATAAAATTTTGTTTGGTCTTTTCGTGATCAATTTTAAAGTATGATTTTCTCCTTACCATCTGTTGCGATGACAGTGCGGTTTTCCTTTGAAACAATAAATAGCATTATGTAAGACGGATCTCCGCGTTTAGGCAAGGATCACGAACTCTTGGTAATTGAAAAAAGCTTTTCGCTGTATTTGTTTTCTAGATAAAGTTATTTTCTTCCATCAGGTTTATACGGCAGTTATTATTCAGTCATGTACACAATGGGCACCATATACTGGAAGTTTTGGCACAAAACGTAAATGTAAAATTATTTTTTTGTCCCTGTTACGTGATTGATTTATAATAATTAAAATATAACTTGCTCTGAGTGTGACAGTAAAATCAAAAATTGTTACCTACTTGCAAAACATGAAAAAATTGTGAGCTAAAGAGACAATGTTATTTGCCTCTGCTATCGACAAAACAATGTTATGGCTTGCTGCCCGCCTTATAGCCTGCTTTGACAACCGATAAAATTTCTGATCTACCTGTGCTTTTGAACGTTTTTTGAAAATTGTGATTATTATATGAACTGGTTTACTACCAAAGCGTATTTTCATCAACAAGTGGTTAAACAACGGGGTATGTAAAAACTGATTATAGATTAGTGTAATTATTCAGTTGACGAGATGACGAGGTAGCTTACCATCTGTAAATGTTCCAGATATTATTCTTCCTTGCGCCGTTAGAAAATTGTTCTCTGTCTCCCAATTAAGAGAAAAAGCGATTCACAAACTCAATCATCTGAAAACAGAGCTGTTGAGCGAACGACGTTTTCAGTTAATTTGTTATACAAAGCATAATTTTTGTTTAGAATATCACATTTCAAAGGAGTGCTCACACCTGACACATTTTAAAATGCAACGCATTTTCTTAACCAATGAAAGTGATGCAAGATGGGCTCGAATGCCGGCTGTTTTAGAAAATTTCTAAACTGGTAAGGACAATTGAGTTAAATGAGATGCTTAATTGGACTGGCTTAAAGAAAAACAACACGCATCCAGGAAACATTTTTCTCTGGGAAAAAAGCGAATTAACTACACGAAATATTGCATTGCCACTTGTCCGCATCAGATCAACCTAGGTTGTCACATATCGGAAACTATTTTAAGATGAATTGTGGTTTTAACTATAATTTTCGATTACGAGTTACTGACGTTTCGGTCTAAAATAATCACTTAATTTTAACGAGACGAAAAGGTCTGGACACATTGAGGCAATTTTGTCGTTATTTTTTATTTGTTTCGTCCTTTTCAATGCACGCGAGACTGACTTCCAAGCACTTAGCAAATGGCGATTAACATTAAAGCTAGTTTTTTACCCTTACCTTGGCAGCTATAAAGGTTTTCCTTCAGGAATATTTTTGCTAATAAATATTTAAAGATATTAAAGTAGCCCTCCTTGACAGTATATGGCAGAACTAAAAACATAACCAGAATTTTGAAATACATAATTATAAAAGATCTTAAAGTGGCCCTTCGTGAAAGCATATGGGAAAAATTCACTAGATTAACGCGGACAAAATTAAATTGTTTCGACACCTTGTTGATTCTCTGTTTAATTTCAGTTGATCGTGAATTCTGTTTCGTGGCGGGCAAGGGCCGGGGCCATCAATAAACATCTGCTATATTTGTTTCATATTTATGTTTTTTTAAAAGCGATTTTTATCTTAAATCGGCACATAAGGCTGAATTATTAAAATAAACTTCTTTCCCCTAGGCCATTTTGCGAGTTTTTATTCATAAAATTTGGGAAAGTGAGTGTATTTTCTATTGACAATTATATTGTAATGAAATGACGGTGAAAACTGTTCAGAACTGCAGTACTTATTAGATTTAAAAAGACAAAAAAAAAAGCTTTCAAACGAGAAAACGATGTTTTCTACTTTAAATGGCTATCTGCAAAGCACACCATTATATTTATTTTAATTTATTGATGTTTAAATAGGTCAATATATAAAAAGCAAAGAGAACTGCAAGAAAAGACAACTGGCAAAATCAATGAAAAAATGAAAAAAAAAAAAAAAAAAAAAAAAAAAAAAAAAAAAACTGTTAACAACAATGACACTAAGGATTCCAATCATTCCACTACAATTAGCAAGTAAAAGCAAAACTAAAACGTATTAAGCAAAAGAATAAACCCTGATCAATTTATAATGTTGTACAATGTAAAAGAATGTACTATATTAATCTACTCAACAGACGGTTTCTCGAAGTTAAAATCAGTAGGCTAGGCTTTGTTCAATTTATCGCTAAGTTTTCCTAACGTTCATGAAAAAGAAACGTGTAGAAGGGTCGTAGAACGTTTCGTTTTCTTAAAATTTTAACGACTTGTATTGAAATGTGCCAATGAATCGAGTTGTTTTGCCTAAACGTACGCATCGCGGACCGATAACCTCGCAGGCGACTGCTTGAACAGCGGTTTCCCCCCATTTACCAATAAATCCTTGCGAGCTTTATGACAATATTTTTTTCCAAAACTCGTTTAGGAACATCTTGGAAAAGCGGCGAAAATGTGAGTACTATTTCTGCATTTTATCGCCTGTGCTGACCTACTAATTTCTGTAAATTCCTGTGGGAAATAATTTTGCTTGAGTCTGAGTAGTTTTATGATGCAGCGTAAACTATACAAGCGTTAGAATAAGTCGCTTTCTGCTGTTGCTATGATAAACGATAAATGGTTGACGATACCTTCCACGGTCCGTTTTACGCATAAAACTTGCAGCAGTGAACTTTTAATCCCTCTCGTGGTATGTTTAGCTTTTTAGTTTTAAAATCAAGGTAATCCAGGATCTTATAAGGTGTTTGTTTCGCAACCCAGCAAAAATTCTCGATCAGTCGTTGGCAGTGCAATCTAGATCTGTGAAGCCCCCATCAGCTGGTTTGTAATACGTATCTAGGTCCATGGATTGCTGTTTTAATTTTCATTTTGGAAACTTTTCACTCAATTCAGTCAGATTTGACATAGATAAATGCAGATTTACAAGACATTGCTGTTTGTTTAGATCGCAACCAGGCGTATTTCTACTTTTCTACTCCCCCTGGATGGGATTCTAGTCCATTGCAGGGTTGTAACCCCCAGCATTAAATTTGTTGTTACCCATTTGTACACCTTGTGGCAAAAGGCACTATAAGAAGGAAAGTGTCTTGCCCAAGAACACAATACAATGTCCCCTACCAGGGCTCAAACCTGGACCGCGCAATCCAGTCCAGCACTCTAACTTTTTGGCCGCTGTCCCTCCACTAGGGTAATTCACAATATAAGTGGGTATCCAGAAAGTGGGGTTAGTTGTATTCTATTTCTACACATACTTATTGTTGTTATCTAGGAGTGAGTTTGGAGGACGTCCACCTTCCGCCAGAGGCACCAGACCTCCATCTGCTACAGGAATGAGACCAGCGAGTGGAGCACGAGGAAGAATGCCTCCTAGCTGTATCCTTAAATTTCAACCTTAAATTACTGTTCATGATAAGTAAATTGGCTGAGTTAACATACAGCTTACGTTAGGTGCAAGGAATTAATGGCAAAGTCCTGGACTCATTAAGATGCTGACTCAAAGACACTTGTTTGAAAATCTGAAACTGTGACTTACATGTACATTGTAGACTTGGAAATTTAAATGAAACACAGAAACATGAGACTTTCTGACTCATTCATAGTGACATCCATGGATCAAATATCTTGATTTGAATCAAATAGTATCGGAGACTCAAGAGTTTTCTAATTTTCATAATAGTCAATATCGATAACAATAGACCCTTTCCCGCATTCCACTTCAGTGCATTCGAACAAGAGTGAGGTTGGGGTGGACATTTTCATATGTTTTGCTGTATTTTTGTCCACCCTGACCTCAACTCAGTGCCAATTTTTGTTGGAATGCGGGAAAGGTCTATTAAATTGATGGGTACTGGTAGTTTTTAATTGATGATTTCCAAGATTAGTAAGTATTAAATAAAATTTGAGACAATAGCCCTTATCGCCAAAAGCTACATGTAAAACTGTGACAGGAATTAAAGTTTGTAAATTTAGTTCTCTTACAAGTTTAATATAGAGTTTTTACTTTTGCGGAGGCTTCCATATACATGTATCCTTATTGTTGTGGTTTGCCTTGACTGTATGTTACTTACACTACTTAACAGCCATGGGAAGGCCTCCAGGTAATAAAATAAAATATAAAATGTGCTGTATATGGATAGGTTGTCATTCATTCATTCAGGCAGCCAATCAGTCAGTGACTTGTCCATCAACTTTTTTACTCATTTATTCACGCATTCGGTTGGTCAGTCAGTCAGCAAGTCACTCAGCCATCTGTAAATCTTTTAACCAGTCAGTCAGCCAGTCAGTCGTCATCAGTCAGTCAGTCAGTTGGTCGGTCGGTCGGTCAGTCGGTCGGTCGGTTGGTGAGTGGAGTCATTTAACCAGTTGGTTGGTCAGTTGTGACCTTTGGTACATGTACTATGTATAATTCAATTTATCAATAATTATTGAATGAAGACATTCAGTACTAACATAACATTATAAATTTATCCTACACTACACTGCACATTGCGTGGTATAACATTACATTACTTTACATCACATTCTTTCAGTCAGTCAATCTGTAATCTATTTTTCCCATTCACTCAGATACACTTGTAGACAGACAGTTTTAATGTTTTTTAAGAATATCGTCACATAAATTTATGTTTTGTTTTCATAAGACATATACTTCATCAAGCAGAAAGGTGATAATTAAAAGGTTATCTTTAAAAAGAAAAAAAGCAGCAAGAGTTGAAAGACTCTTACTGAACATGTATGTTTTTTCAGCAACTTTTAGTATGTATCCAGATAACAAAATGAGAATAATTATTGTACAAAATTAATTAAAACTGTTTTTATTCAACACTTGTGAAGGTACTGCTGCAATGAGACTGCCTCCAGGAACTGGAATGGTGAGCTGTCACAATTAATTTGCTGTTATCTATTTGTACTCCATTACCCAGTAATCCTAACACTTAACCCTCTGTAACAGGTACCAGGAACAGCTCGGCCAGGTTCAAGAGCTGGAGAAATGGGCGGAGGTATTGACTGTATTTTAAATTCATTATACAGTACACTATATTAAGTACACTATACAATTTTACAATGTACATGTACTTCGATCATGTTAAAACCAGAAAGTTATATATTTCTTATGAGTTGTTTAGTTCCTGATAGGAAAGTTAATTAATAATTTGTTAAACCATTTCTTGTGGTTTGCTTTCTTTGTGAACTTCCATATCATTTTGTAGTATTTTGTTGTAAAGAAGTTTGACAGTGTACATGTAGCTTATCCTAATTCAGGCATTATTAATAGTCGAGATGGATTGCCCAGAAAACAACATCTTTTCTGTTTGAAACAGCTTGAGGCATAATTTTTTGTCACCTAAGATAGTTGAAAATCGAAACTTCAAAGGTGAAAAATGATTTTAAGTTGATGTGTTGGCTAGTTTAGCTATCAATATGGTGGACCAACGGAAAAAGAATTTATCTCAAGAATGAGAAAACAACTTTTTTATTTTTCAAAATAAGAGGTAACAGCTTCATTAAGAAATGCAGATGTTAAATAATTAAACATTCAATGAATTCACTTCAAAGAACATCTCAAGGTCAGCCAGATAGTTGGTCAGTTTATTTAGTATGTTTTACATGTTATTTGTCTCTAATACTATTAATTTTTTATGTACTGTGTTAGCTCTGAATGCACAGATAAGAGTTGCAGAGAGACCGATGACAAAGCAAGGTTTGACTGGGATGAGGACAGCTGCTGGAAGAGGTCAGGCTCGCAACAGTTACCAGCATGTTTCAGCATTATTTTATACGTCTACTCCTGTTCAATTGACACTACGTACAGTAATTGCGTCAACCAAATGCCCAATTATTGGGTGAACAAGTTATTACTTTTTATCAATTAGTCATCAGCATGTCAAGATACAACTTTCAACGGTTGGATTCAGAGCCACCTGAAATAATTATTACCAAAAATATTTTTGACAGGTCCTTGATGACCTGATATGGTCGAGTCCTGCAAAATGCAAGAGATACACATTTTAACCCATTATTTTAATTGCTAAGTAATCATTAATTGCTAAATAATCATTCAGAAACAGACTGTCTACAATCAGTAATTATTAAATTAATGATTTGTTTTTTTCATCAGGTCCACAGCGGGCAATCTATGATAAATCGTACTACATGGGACAACTCAGGTGAGTTTGACTTAAGACAGTTAAAAGTACATTGTTTCAAATTAGACTGGTTTCTGGTGATTGTTTTACATGAAACCAATTTTATGGCAAGTTGCTCTCTCTAAATCTTAAGCCCTGGGATTTGAAACCCAAGGGCTAATTACAGCATACATGTACAGTCGATCCTCTGGTTGCGACCACCTCTCGTAAGCGACCACCTCTCCTCAGTGAAATACTAAAAGTTTCCAAGTCAAATCACTATATTTGGAACCTCTGACTTGTAAGTGACCACCTCTCGTAAGTGACCACAACCACTTTAAATTTTAGAGCTAAAAGTTTTAAATTTCCTTTTGTTTTTAACATCCCATAAGCAACCACTTGGCAGATACATGTATTAGAGAGGAAACTGGATAATAAGGTGTTACAGTTTATCAGAAGTGAACCATGACACTCTGAATAAATACCTTTGGAAAGCTTAAATATTTTTGTGGCTACTAAAAGCTAATATATGAGTTTAGATGGGCACCGACACAGTGACACATGGGTTAAGTCTCTACAGTTACCATATGCTAATAAGGCAAAATTTTGACCCAATATGGTCTAAGTTCTCGTAAACAACCACCTCCCATAAGCAACCAACTAGGCCTGACATTTTGGGAGGTCGCTTACGGGAGGTTCGACTGTATAAAGTTATTTAATTTTCTTTACAGTGAAGATTGCCGTACCTTTGCCATTTGACAAAGTTTTTTATGACAACCATGTGACATCTTGTTGACAGCATTCTGATGGCTTCCATTTCAAATCAATTTGCAACAATTCTGAGAGGCATAGAATGCTAATATGCAGTATGGCAACTCCTCCTATCGTCAAATATGTAGTTGTTGCATTTTGATTGAAATAAAGTCCAAGAGATGTAAAGTTATTTTAAAAGACTAATTAAAATCACTTTGTCACATGGCAACAGTATGCAGCAACCTCCAGTACCATTGCCATCCTCTGCATCTGTCTGTGTACAATTTTTTTTTCCTTTTATTAATGTATCTTTTCAGCAAAAGGCACTGCTCAGTTTAATTTATATAATTTGCAGGGCCAAGATCACTGATCTTGCTACAGAGATATCAAGAATGCAGAAAGAAGTCGACCAGTTCAACCAGGAGAATGCCACATTTCTTACTTATGAAAAGCGGTATGTACACCAATCTTACTTGTCTTGACTTGCAAACACATTCAATCATAAATCAAATAATTATTAAATACATGTATATGTATTGTGAGTATGCATATTTTAGATCTGGTCTAATTTGTGATTTGTGGGAGAAATGGTAGCATAATGCATGGTTACATGCCTGTAACCATGCCTGTACCTGTAACATGTCATACTCTAGGTCAAAATCACAAGGGACATATTGGGTTCTTGCATTTACATGACATTTACATGTTATACGTTTACATGTTATGCATAAATTAGCTAAATTATATTTACATAAATTATAAATTTTACGTGTATCATAAATTATAAATTACATAAATTATTATACATTTACTGTAAATCTAATGGTCACTGTACGTAGTAATTTTATGTGACAATAGGAAACTAAAATGAATTTCTGTTTATCATAGAGCGGAAGGTTTGGCTGCTGAAATCAAAGAACTCCAGGGCCAGCTAGCTGACTACAACACTGTAAGAAAATCTCTTTTTCATCTCAAGTTGTATTTTTAAAATGTATTTTAAAACAGTTCACCCTCAGATAAGCAGTAAGACTTGGGACTGGCAAAAGTGTTGACTTTCAACACCTTAATCATATACACAATGTATATTAAGTATTTTAAGCAGTTAGTCAAAGAGTCTCCCTGCTTTTAAAATTAAAACTTTGCTGGATATTCCCCCCTCCCTCCTATGTACATACTCCCTTCAAAATCTGCTGCCAGGACTTGCCATGCTGATACTCTATGTCCTCAGAAATGTAATCTGTATGTTGTGTGACCTCAGTAATTATATAAATTAATTGCAATACTAACACACTTTTGTTCCCCAATAATCTACAGCTTTTGGATAAAATAAATACAGACACGGAAATGGACGATATCGTTCAAGACTACAATGCAGTGAGCTTATTTAATATATGAAATTTTTTTTTTCTCTTTTTATTGTTATTATTTCTTGTTGTTGTCACTGTTGTTTGTTTTATGTCATCGGTTTTATTAAGACCGAAATCATGCCTGGCGTGATGGGTCAGTTTGCGAGAGACAGGCCCAGTAAGGCCCTTCTCAGATCTAGGGGTGCAAAGAAAACAAATATTTGGACTTACCTTTAAGCAAGCAAAAGTCATTCTGACTAGCTAGCCCAAAAAAATTTGTCTCTTTCAGTACATTAATTAATTTGTAATTTTGATTTCCTTAAAAAAAATATATATCCCAAGAAACTTCACAAACTAGTCAGGAAAGTGACAGAGAGAAACCACTAGCCAGAGTCCAAAATCCACTAGCCCTGGGACATCAGAATGACTCTCTTTGTAAAAGAACATGTATGACTGTTGATTCAGAAGCTACATGCACAAGACTTAATGCACACCATACGTAATGAATTTCGTCCTCTCAAACTTGAAGAAAAATTCATTCACATTCTCACCATTTCGTTGGAAGCTTTTCCAACAAGAAAAAAGGCAACTGACCACGTACAAAAAATTAGAGAAGAAGAAACCAACCAAAAGTGCGCACAAATTTTACAAAAAAGTGCTCGCAAAAGAGAGACTGAAATGGTGCGTGTTTGTGTTTTCGACCCAAAAATTATTTGAAATCCTCCAAAGTTTTCTTTTTTTGTGAAAAGGGAATGTTTAGCTCACATCTTCAAATGAATTTTGGACTGGGCTTATGGGCAAAAGTGGATTTGCTTGAAATAGTTTTCCAATACAGTTTCTCTGTGGGCAGCTGTTCCACATTGACAGATCGGCTTCTTGATTTATTATTTTGTTTGTTGTTAGGCAGATCGAGTGTATTGCTTTATGTTTGGTGCAAAATGTAGTAAATATGATCTCCATCCATTTGATGACTGCAAGGTCTAGTTCAAGTTGAAAACCAATTCACTTGATCTTGAATTTGTAATGGATATTGCAGTGAAGTGTTCACCACTGTATAGAATGTCTCAATGACTTTGACTTACATTGTATAATCTACATTGTATATTTATGTGTTTTTATTACATATTAGTTGATTGTATACTACAATTATCAGTTGAGTAAGGCACAACAGAAGTTTAGTGACAAACTTTTGGCCTTAAAATTGTTGTTGTGTCACAGGCAACTTACCTCGTTGCCATTGGTAACAATATCAACAGCCGTACATCACCTGTCAAGCCGCCTACAATTTTACGTGCTTTGCTGCCAATGACATCAAAGGCCGACAAGTTGCCACTGGAAACGGAGCCAGCTGCTTGTGACAGCAACACAATTTTCACGTTAAAACATGGTGACCAAACTTTCATCGTGCCTTACTCCACTGATAATCATAGTTAAAGTGTGAGGTGTTCAAAGTGTCAGCATAGTAAAGTGTAATTATAATATTAATTAAGTTCTAGTCTTGTATTATTTGGTTATAACCAATAATAATTAATATTTTATCTTTTTTTTATTGAAGTTGAAAATTCAGAATGAACGAGAACAGAGTTCTATTGATGGGCTTTTCACTCAAAGACAAGAGTAAGTACTTTGTGGATAAATTATATCACACCCTGGCAAGCTCACCAATAACATCAAGGACCCATCAAGCCTTAACTCAGCTGTAAATACTGTTTTCATCTATGTGTATGCCAACTCTCCTGGATTGTCCGGTCCGAGTTTCCTATGTACAGTGTAGACGAATCTCATAGTTTCCCTTAGAAGTCTTCAAATCTCCCGATACAAAGGAGAATACTTAAGGTAGCTCAAAACAGTAACATTTCCGTGTGAATCCTGGGTTTAAGCACACACTATCATGGGAGGAATCACCCAATCACCCAAGGGGTCATGAGATAGCGCTTGAGATGCAAAACTCACAACAGACATGCTGGCGCGACACCTACTTCATAAAACTTTGTTTCTGCTAAGTTTAGTGAGCTGTTTATAATATCGCTTATTTTTACCTTCGAAGACATTCATCCTTCAGGCAATTTCAAATGAAAAACATTCTTTTAAACCACTGTGTTGGAACATAAATGAAAATTGTGATGTTGATGCTGTGATCGATCGCACCACCTATCAATTCAAAACACAGCAGGGAAAAAACTACTCTTCAAGTTTTCTTCATTCTTTCTACCAGGCCAACCTCACCTTTGGGTATTTATGGTACTCTTCTTCTACTGCTTAGGCTGCTAACAACAACAGCAAAAAAGAAAACACTGTTCGTGGGTATTCACGTTTATTCGCATGGAATGGCGGGCTTTACTGAGCAGCGGACCACCTTCACACATGCTCAAAGTGCAATCTTGCAAGATTTTAATTTGCTCATAAAAGTGCGCTAAAAATTCCTTATCCTACGAAGCTAATATCTCGGTGACCATAATTTTTAATGCAAAAAATTATTCAACAGCAAAAGTGGAATACATTTGTGGAATTGTGAAAAAAACTGTGGAGTGGAAGTTTTCCAATCTTGAAATTTCCATTTTTTTTTTTAAATTTAGGCAAAATGCACACCACAGATTTTTTTCTTATTTTCCCTGTTTCTTCTTCCGTGTGTAATAAAAAGATTTTTATAAAAAATAAGGGGTCACCGGCTTAGTTTTTAAGACAGATGCAATTGATGGTAAAAAGTGGGTTAAGTTTGTTGGTATGCAACAGAACAGTGCAACCTTAATTTATGACTTGAAAAACACAATAAAAGGTACAGTGGAGAGTTACCTTAAAAAAATCGCACAGCCATTCAAAACAGTACAGTTCCAAGGTGAAGCCCTAAAAATTGCATCTAGTTCTAAAAGTCTCGAGGAAAAAAAAAACAGAAAACTGTTTTGAGCCACCTTAAAGAATGTTTTTGGCACTTAATTTGGCTTTTTTTTGTTGCCATGGGTGCATTTAGGTCAAATCTTGCAATGTTTCATGTATTTTTTATTGGTTGAATCGGCAACGTTTTTTACAGGGTCTAGAAGGTCAAATTAACGACCTCCCAGATTTACATTTTTTGTTTTGGTTGGCATCAATGTCTCTGTGTTATGTTCAGCAAATAGATTCCATGTTGCCATGCATCTGTTCAGTAACAGATCACGCCAAAATGTGGGTTTTTATATAAATGCTTATTGACCTTGTACTGTAACAAGTGTATTCTTGCTTAATGCTCAGTTCCACTCGAGGCACTTTTATTCCAGAGCTATTGTCAATATCTAAGGTTTTCCATGGGGTCTTCCTGGGAAAATCTCAGACCAAGACCTTGTTGTATTGACCGAGGGATAGCGAGGTCATTTCGGCAAGGCCGAGGTTTGAGATTTTCCCGTAAAGACTGAACGTTCAAGGTTAATAAGTAGTTTATGAAATGGCTTTTTGCTTGGTTTTTGCAAGCCGTTATTCGGCTTGTGGGCATTATGGGAGAATAATGCCCTAGTATTAGCCAATCAGAGCGCATGTTAGATCGGCTACGAAGGCAAGTCATATAATAATAAGGTGTATTTTTCTACTCCTTTGTCTCTTAGCAAAGATCAGCAGATTAAGCAACTGGAGCTCGAACTAGACCAGGAACGAAGAATGGCAGAGAGCTTGATAGAAGACATGGTAAATTATAACAAACATAATTATGTTACATCAGATTCTTATAAGTGTTAATTTTCCATTTGAAAACGTGTTTTTTTTTTGGATTGTTCAACCAAAACTGTGACTTAGTTTGACATAAACCCTGTCAAGAAAAAAATATTATAATATTACTTTTAATTTGCAACCCTGGACTTTGAGATCATGTAGCCAGCATTTGTAATAATAATGATAATAATGATAATAATGATATTGATGATAATAATGATAATAATGATATTGATGATAATAATAACAATAATAATAATAATGATAATAATAACAATAATAATTTATTTATATAGTGCTATTTCTGTCACTATCCAATAGCGCTTTACAATGAGTAAACAAAAACAAGTTAACGTACTGAGTATATAATTATATACAGTAACTTCTTGATACGTTAGCAGTGGGTATGCCAAGATAGCAGCATTTTAGAAATGTCATTTCTCTCATCTCGTAAAAAGTGTTATCACCATTTCTGTCATTTATCTTGTTTGGTACATGTACATGTATGCACATGTAAAAGCAGACTTTTTTATTTTTTAACTTTTTTTTTTTAATCTTATTCTATTTTGTTTTTGTTATGTAGCCTCCTGATCAGAAAGCAAAGTATGCTAAGTTGAAGAATGTCAACAATTCACTACAGTTGGTGAGTATTTACCATATGCTACTGTGTGTAGCATACATTTATAGCAATATTCTTGAAAGAAAAAATATTCAAAAAAAGTTCCTAGCATGTGACTACTGTGTAAAATTTTTCTTACAAATACAACATGAACTTGTTCAACAGGAGCTTGAACAGAAACAACAGGAGTTAGATGCTCTGACTACTCGCATCCAGAACCTTGAAGATGTAAGTATACTAGAGTAACTATTTTGTGTATGTGCAGGAGTTAGCTGCCTAACACAAACATGTTTATGGTTTTCATTAACTTGAATAAGGACCCACACATTGGTCAAATTGTAGTGATTAATTAAGTTGCAATGTAGAATTTCTTGTTCAAAGAAGCTGTAATCCAAACAGTAACAAGCAACCTAAGAATATAGACTGTATTTTAGAACATACATGTCATTTTTACGCTACATGACTTTTACCTCATTACATGAAATTTTAACTAAAAAAGGGGAAAAGATAAATATATACACTGTGTTACTCAAGCTTGCAATTGAAGCGAACCATTCATAGGTTACCTTTCATTTAGTACTAGTGTTTATTGGGTTAAAATGGAGCGCATTTGTGTAAATTTAATTACGCTAAAAAAAAGGTTAGCACTTAAAGTCAAACTAAAACTGTCCCTGTTAATTTAATAACATCTTTGTTTGTTAATTGATGTCGACAGGAAGTGTCCAGCTCCCCAGTTAAACAGGAAGCTGGTAAGAAAAGCCATGAATAGTGTTTCTTTGTTGATTTAAGTTCTACTGTTGTTACTCCACAATATTTTCAATCTACAACAGCAGCCGCATGTAGACTTACATGTAGAGACACATTGTACAGAATAATAAACAGAACCAGATGAAAGAAGTGCTCCATAGCTTTCATTTTAATGGTCACACACAAGGGTTTTATCCAGACTAAAACGTTAGAACCAATTTGAAAAGCATTATAATAAACTATAGAAAAATATTGCTGACCGATAGCATTTATTTAAATGCGCAGGAGATCTGAGATGTACATGTACCTGTTGTCTGATAGTTGACCAGCCACCTGTAGTTCATTGTATTTTGATTGTGTTACTTTGTAAAATTCTTTGTTCTTTTTAGAGTTGTACTGTATTGCTTTCAGCTTATCATGCGCTCTGCTATGCAGTACTACATGCATACACTGCAATCGTTTGTTTGAGCTTGTGTTTTTGTATTGTATTTTCAGTGACTCTGTATGAAAAATTAAATGAGCTGGGGGAGAAGAAACAAAGCTTGATTGACGAGATGGAGAAGGAGAACAGAGGAACTCCTGCAGAAGAAAGAGAAAGACTTCTGAAACAGGTAACTCCTGTTACTGATATTTTGTTTCCCGTTTATTACATGGCTAGCTCCGTGAGCGGGTGGCAAGATGAACTGAATCCTGCACTGTGGTTGGCTGTCCGAGCGGTTCTTTTTTTTTTTTTTGCGTGTTTATGGACCTCTCGACTCTGTCTTGATCCATAAATATGAAGAAAAAGAACTTGGCCAAAATGCAGCCGTCTTGGCCTCATGCTTGGTCAATAACCCAAATATCATCAATTCCTAAATGCTGTTGCAGGGCTGTCCTTATTACTTGCAAGAGGATGGCTACACAGTGAGAGACGCTGGTTATGATTTCAACATGGTGCCAATAAGGTTCCTTTTAATAATCGATCTGAAATTATTATCATCACAAAATATGGGTTGTGACTGGCTATTTGGGCGCCAAACCATGTAGAGGTCTATCACAAAGGTTGCTGAAGAGTTACTAGTATGAAGTTTGCTTTTCCATATTTTATACTCAACAGGTGAAGGAAGATAATCAAGAGATCGCCAGCATGGAGCGCAAGTATGTTTATTTTACGAGTCAAAGATCCTTACCTTGGTATTTTTTTTTTATGACCTACATGCACAGGTACATAATTATGGTATTGAGTATTGCCTGTTTTATCTCCTGGGTGAAGGAATCCCGTGAGGTATGGGGTTTGTCTCTACTTCTGAAAAAAAAATTAAAGGCATGAGATTCCTTCTCTAAAGGGTGGAGCTTGCACGTCTAGTACATGTACAAGAGGACTGGTGTGCTTAATTACTATAATATGAATGCTCTAAGGCAATTGAAAATAGTTACTTTAGACATTTTGACACCCCCCCCCCCCCCTTCCCCCTCTTTTTGTCTGAGTAGTTTTGAAATAATATTACGTGGTAGCGCAAATATAGAAAGCCTGACTGTTTGAGAATTAAGTCGAAAAATATGCAGGGACTCTGTACAGTTTTCTTCTTACGTGTCCAGCCATTCTCGTGTTGAAATAAAACGTTTTTTCTTCTCTAGGACTGCTGAGCTTCGGGAGAAGATTGAAACAGTCAATGGCGAAATTCAACAGCTAGACATGGATCTTGAAGAACATCAAGGTAAGTAGCTTGCATTGTTTGAAACAATGTGTAATTACTGTTCATGGTATCTGGCGCGGTGGCCTCACGCTCGATTCCGGATCGAGCGGCCCGGGTTCGAGCCGGCCTGACCGGGGACATTTTGTTGTGTTCTTGGGCAAAACACTTTTCTCTCACAGTACCTCTCTCCACCCAGGTGTATAAATGGGTACTGGCGAATTTGATGCTGGAGGTAACCCTTTGATGGACTAGCACCCCATCCAGGGGGGAGTGGAAATAGTCCTAGTCGCTTCATGCTACACAAACCGGAGATAAGAGCCAGCCTGATGGACCACTTGGTTCTTATGTAGACTTTACCCCTTTTACCTATCTGCACAATGTAGTTTGCCTCTGTGCTTTCTATGCGGGAAAGCTAATGAAAAACTCGCTGGCTTGTGCAAACTGTAACTAAGATGATGCCAAGATGAAATTACATTTTTCGTTCTTTCCATATCGTGCACATACTTGTTAGCTTAGAATCACTATTGAGTTTGTCCTCTGTTTTCAGGTGAACGAAACGTCAAGTACAAGGAATTGAAGAAGCGAGAAGAAACAATGGATGGTATGTCTGTGGAGATCGTATATTCCCGCAGGGGACCTTGTCAAAAGGTCGGAGATGCTCCTCGTCTCGGTTAGGGTGTAACTCATGGATTTTGGTCTCGCTTGGGGTTTTCAGGACAAAACGCAACAATTTTTAGTCGTTGAGATATCCTTCAGGGGTGCACTTGAAGAAATAAAAAAAGCTATCTTGTCCGTTTTAAGTGATATCTTTTAGGTGTCAAATAAAGCTCGAGCCACGCCCACATTGGTTTAGTTTTAAAATTTTCTGACGAGCATCCCCGACTTTTTCACATTGGAGTCCCTCCTTGGGTGTATTTTTCTTAAATAATTGTCACACACACTGGTTACAATACTTACACAACTACTTACTCTACTTACAAGGCTAATGCAGTTACTTAGTGCTACCCACGATACTTTTTATTCAATGTGATTACTTCCGCGACTAACAAATAATAAGAGTTACACTACTTATAGTTACAATACAGTACATACAAGTTACTAACAGTACAATACGGTCACTTGCGCTACTTACAATACTAATCAAAACTATAGCGAAATTCTCAAGCGTGATTGGCTATCAGCAGCACGATTTGAGCATTAATTGGACAGTGTACGCGTCATGCTTGTAATTGGACAGTACGCGTCATTTTTCGCGCGGTGTTGCGGTGCACTTTGTTGAGTAAACTGCTGTGTTTTTCAGCTTTCATAACGACGTTTAATCGTTCAGCGATCAATGGTCATCAATCGATGGTTTCTTCGTTTCTCGAATTTTGTCATAGTTTTGATTAATTGGTGATATGCAGTACATCGTGTCGTCCAATTCAGTCTGTAATCATACTCGTGATTAACAAATCGGACTCCCGCTTCGCGGTCGTCCGATTTTGTTAATCACTCGCATGGTTGCAGACCGAATTGGACTCCACTCAGTCCTATTACCATTATCAATACTTACACTACTTACAGTACAATACGATAACTCATGTCGCTTACAATACTAACAGTGAGTATTTTCATCATACGAATGTGCTGAAATGTTGTATAGTCTATTAATTGATGTTTATATTTCTTTCAGATTTTCTAGAAACCTTTGAAGAAGTCAAAGCGAATGAGCAGGTTTGTCCACAGTTGTGTTACAGCTTTAGCGTGTCTTATCCATAAATATCACATAATTTAGTCAATATGATTGTAACAAAGTCAAGTTTTTTGGCAAAATTTTGTCTATATTTTCTTCGCATTGATGTAAGTTCTTTTTTGTCTCCTCCAGGCGAGGAAACAACAGTTAGAGAACAGCATTGTGAACCGTCTCGAGCACATGAGCAGGGTAAGTTTGTCTCACTATCTTCTTTACCTCTACTTGAACCATAGGGCGTCTTCCTGGATAAACACATTGCCCCTATCAAGAGTAAGGAATTCAGTCTTATTCCCACGTGATTCCAGCCGTCACTCGACTTTTCCTTTAAAGCTGACGTTTTTTCTTCTTTTCGGTGTAAATTTTTCATTCCTTCAGGACGGTGGCCAGACACTAAAGACAGAAAAAGACAAAGCTTTTCCTTCTGTTTCGCTGGCCATTTAACTTCAGTTTCATTTTTTGGCATTGCTGTTGTGTTTTGCTTCTGTCATTTCCTTACCGACATCTTCCGTGTCTTTTTTGTGTATTTCTGTGTTTTCGTTTTCCGTCTTGCAAGTTCCTTTATAACTGTGTTTTCTATTTTGTTGAGCACTTCTGGTGTTTTATTATGTTCTCTCTTATTATAATTGTTTATTCATTTGGTATGAGTGAAACTTGTAAGCTGCTATTGTTTTTATTGTTGTTTTTATTGCTTTTATTGTTGTTGTTGTTGTTGTTATTGTTGTTGTTGTTGTTGTTGTTGTTTCATAGGTCTGTTGTTGTTTTTGTTTTGTTTCCTTTTTGTATTCCTTTCTGTGTTGAGTCCATTCCAACACAACTTTTGTCTTCAGGGGTACACGTATCTAAGTTCACTTAGGGTTAGTGCAAGACTTGAATATTTACCTGTTTCCTTACAAATATTTCATAGGGAATGATACGAACCAAACACCTACCCAGTCCAGCTGAACTTCAACGCATGAAGGTACAGTTTTTTTGTCTTTCATTTTATATAATAGTGCAAAAAGACAGCCTAGGCCTGGTTCACACTACGCCAGACGAATTTGAAAATTTATTAGTAAATTTATGATATACAGTAGTGTCTTTTCTTTCCAACTCACCACATAGGATGACTTGAACTTTAAAGAAACAGAGATGCACAAGTCCCAGTCTACTGCGGCCAGTTTAGGCTCAGGTATGGACTGGAGCACATTATTAAACAGTTTTTGAAACTTGGATGTTAATGTAGAGACCAAAGAAAGTTTCCATATTACCAGGGTGTTTGAATGTGTAACGAAGAACAATTTGAGAAAAGAGTTATTGAAGTTTGTGCTCTGTGGAACAAATTCACCCCAGAATAACGAGGCATCTTGAGTAAAAGGAGGTCCTTCTCTCAGAGTTTGCATTTGTGGAGCTCTTTTGATTGGTTTATAAAAACATGTACAATGTTGTCTGGCCAGTCAGAGGTAATAAGTAAAGACATGATACATGACATCTTAGCCAGTCAGGTACAAAGCCAGAGCCAATCGTCATTTGTTTTTCTTCCGACTTCGTACATTCCAGTCTAGCAAATCCAGCACAAACGTTCGGCCCCAGCAGATCCCTCAGCAACCCATTCGACTCAATACAGTGAATGTTCCCTCAAATTTACAAGTGAAATTGTAAAACTTCTTCAACTGCAGTACTGATATTGAACGCTAACTTGTATGTTTTGTTTCTGTAACCGTTAGAGCACACCCGTCTTCAAATGGACCTGGAGAAAGTAGAACAGGTTGGAAGGCTTTTTTCAAAAGAGCTGTCACTTGTTTGTTGTTAACTTTAATTTGTACCACTTCCTGTTAAGTGGATGTCATTGTTTGATAGCACAAGCACAAGCATAACGATAGTGAGGACAGCCACAACACAAGCATAAGCGCAAACACAAGTAGAACAAATATTTTTGCTCTTCTTGTGCTTGTGCTTATGTCAAGTGACAACGCGCTGCTGCAAGCATGAGTGTAAGCGAAAGTCTGCCATCTTGTTTTACTATATCGAGCTAGGAGTATGGAACCGAAAATAAAGCAGTTATACATTCTGCGCATGCCCACGTGCTTATGCTTGTGTTGTGGTCGTCCTCTTTACCGTTATGCTTATACTTATGCATATGTCGTTGTAAAAACCAGACTTCGGAGTTTGCGTGACATCTTTTAGGATATTGAGCCCCAAAGATCAAAAATCTTGCGAAGATGGTACTCAACCGACACTTAAAAACCAGAAAGGTGGAGCAGAATAGTAGTTTTGATTTCAAAAAAACTATATCGTTATTGTTAGGTCTTGGAACGGTTTTCAGTTGAGTGTCGTGAAACCAAAACCAAAGTAATCACTGAGGCTAGTCACAAAGGACACAGACAGTACAGTGAACCTAGGTTTTAGCTAGGATTTAAAAAGGGGACGCCCGAAATGTGCTATAGGGTCTGCTCAAATGAACAATTTATAAGGCAATATACGAAAAATTAAACGATTTTCTTTAATAAGTGGTCGTCCACAGGACGCCTGGACGCCCATCTGGCTAAAAGTCTGTAGTGAACCAATCAAAACTCGAAGTAATTACATGTAGCTGACGCGTGCGAGTGAGTTACGACTGGTTTTGGTGTTACTTCTGACTGGGCGAAAAAGTGGCGCGAGGTTTTTAAACCAAACATGTAACGAGTAATGCGAAAACAATCACTTCTCGGTACTCAAATGAACACCGCTCTAATCCTTGTAAGTTATGGCCATGATAATTCTTTGATATGACAATCTTGCTTTACATTTTGAAAACAGCTTGAGACAAAAATAACGTCAGAGCTTGAATCACTGAAAGAAAGGATCCAGACAATGACCCAGGTAAATTTTGTTGTTAGTTTTGCTTGTAGTTGTTTTGCTAACATAACTTTCGTGTACAAATCGAAATTCAAGGAAATTTTACTATTAAAAAAACAGTACAACCCAACAAATCTTGCCGTCATGCTCTGTTTGATATGTATTACAAAATGAACAGATCTTTTAATTGGGGAAGTGTTTGTTTTTTTCCTTAGGAACTTGAGACGTACAGTGATTTGGATACTCTGAGAGAACAATCTGAAGAGAAGAAAACGGTAACATTATGATGCATAGAAAGTCAGGAGGGAGTGACCCCAACATAAGAAGTGCCTTATAACTGATAAGCGTTATCATATAACTGAGAAAATTACTTCATTGTGATTACCTGAGAGCAGGTCAATTTATGGTTAATTTTAAATTTGCACTGCAGTGCGAATTCACGCGCGCGCTTTCGTGATTTTCCCAGTAATATAATGAATAAGAAACGTGTGAAGGCTCCTGCAATTAAGGATTTACAAGGCTGTTGCCTAAGGAAATTTTTAAGGAGCCCAAGCCACTTTTTTAGGATCCCAGAATAAATTTGCCGTGGTAAATCCGGGGGTTGGCGAGACTGGGGAAGACGGGGGTGGTGGAGTGAATTTGAAAATTTAGGGGAGGGGTCCGGAGGCAGAGATTCTCCATGAGACACTAATATGGTCTGTTTTATCAATCAAATTTTTGAAATAAAGTGTTCAGCAAAGTGATCAGGTCATCACTGAGAGAGAATACTATTTGTGGTTAAGCAAATTCAATAATTGGTGTATCCATGCAAGTGCTGCAGCTTTTTTTACAAAAATGTATATTGCTTCTTTCGTTTTTGAGTTTAGCAATTCTAAACAAATCATGAAATGCAAGCTGCAAATGAAAACAAATAAAAATGAAATATGCATTTGGGGCGTTTGAATTTGGCCTCACTGAAATGTGCTTTCCTTCCCTGGGCTTCAGGGACATAAGTATAAACAAAAGGTGCATTTTTTAGGCAGCATTACTGCATTATATTGGCTGCTGCTTTGGAGAAAATATATTCTCGTATATTGGGCGGAGCCATGACAATTGGTTTGATAATTTAAAATATAAAACCCTGGTATGCAAAAAGAATTGCAATGCTGTTTTCTTTTTGCTGGCTTGTAGCTACTTGAATATTTCGACTTTTAAGTCATAAATATCCTTTGAGAAACTACAGAAATTCATTCAGTACAGCTAAGAGAAGTTTTCCAAAGTATTGGACAAAAAAAAAAAGCCCAAGAATTTATCCTTATTCAAATCTAAATATAATGTCAGCAGCAGCATCACTCCAATTCCAAAAATATTTGTTAATCAGAGTAGTTATTTTGCAACTGGAATCAGTAGGGCATCAACAGAGACACAATCCATTGACATACATGACGTGCATTTATTCGATACTGAGCTTGCAATGCATTGTAGGGTGATTTTCAACTATGGCTGTTTTCCGTTGTTTTGCGAGCGGAGAGAGACTTTGTTGCCGTGTTTTGGCCCATATTTCTCGTGTTAAAAGCAAAACAGGACCAGAGTAGCTGTTGTTTTCCGTTTAATATATTGTGTGAATGATCTTTTGGCCGATTTCATGAGAAGATTGAAGTCATCGGACAGATTAGATGGGAATGAAAACACCATGTTTACGCGCCCACTCGGGCTCCTTCAACGAAACTTTAGTCGCCCACACTCGTAACTTAGGCGCCTCAGGCGACCGGGCGCCCGTTAGGCAGCAGCCTTGATTTACAATACTCGTAACATTTGAAAATTCTTTCAAATTGCACTCTCCTAAAGGCTCGTGTACTTCTTGAGAGAATTTTCAAATGTCACTCGTAGTGTAAATCCTTAATTGCATTCGCATTTATACGATTACCTAAACATATTCTTCAAAGAGCACCTGAAGTTGAATGTGAAACATCAACAGTGATTGATCATCGTTCTATCCTGTTGTATCTCATTTTCTGTGAACTGCTCACCATTCTTTACAGTTTTCGGTATTCCTTTCTACATTCTCGTACCAGTCGAGTTTTTCTTTTTCTTTACAGCCTTTTCATATCACTGAAAATGACTTTCACAGAGAGCAACGAGTCTTTTCACTAAGGAACTAAGGTTTTTATTAGCTCTGATTTCCGCCGCTCATTCGAGTCTGGTCTACGTTCCTATTGGAGTGCCGGCTCCGGTCTCGAACAGAAGCTAGTAATCAAGCTAAGGTTTTTTTGTCAGCAGTTCAGTTTAAAAGGTAAGCTTATAACATTTTGTTTTATCGGTAGCGTTTGCATGGAGAAAAGAAGACATTATCCGCGAGGAAAGAAACCTTCAAGAAACGTAAGTAATTGACTGACTGACTGACTGACTCACTGACTCACTGACTGTGACTGACTCACTGACTCACTAACTCACTGATTCACCGACTCACTGACTCATTGTCTCACTGACTCACTGACTCACTTAGAGCTGACAATAGAGTTACATCAAAAATAATAGGTGAATATATCAACTTAATGTTTAAAAAAAGAAAAGAGATTCTCAACTTACAAACGAAATGAGCATTATAATTTTTATTTAATTTCATTTGAATTATAAAAGAATCAAGTGAATGTTATTTCTTATTGTACTAGTTAATGTTAAACCAATACCTCCCTTTGGAGAGTAAGGCGCAATAAAGATATACTATACTATACTATACTATACTATACTATACTATACTATACTATACTATACTATACTATACTATACTATACTATACTATACTATACTAGAGGGAATGAGGCGAGAGAGCCGCATGGCGTCTTACTCGGTGAAAAGGCTAAATTTTCGAGTACTACAGTTGGTTTTCGAAGTACTCGTGCTTCTCTCAGCAAGTTATTACAATCATAACTTCTCTGAAAGCGATTATATCGGAAATTTGGGTAGATATCAGCAGCAATGTGTTACGGCAACAAAGCAAGGCCCGACGAGCGCGGCCATTTTGGGACTAAAGGCAGTTTCAGCATTCCAACCGAAGAACTTCAAGCGAAAATTCTTTCACTCTGTGATGAAATATACTACAAATGGTGTTTCAACTTTCAATCCTCGTATTTTGGAGCTCGAAATTTTTAAGGCCTGTGATGTAAACCCGAATCCTGGCCCGACTACTCCAAGTGAAAACAAGAATGACAAGACAGTCAATTTGTCCAAGGTATGTTTACCAGGAAAAGGTCTCAGACTAGGACAGTGGAACGTAAACAATCTAACGGACACTAAGTTTGAGCAGATAAGGTTATTACTAACCACTAGACGTCAAGAAATCGACGTGCTTTTTCTCCTCGAAACATTTCTTAAACCAAACAAACCTGACTGCGTTCTAGAAATACCTGGCTACACGCTCTTCAGGAAAGACCGGCAAGGAACCAAGAAGGGCGGCGGAATTCTCGCCTACGTTGCTGACAATCTAAAAGTCGAAAGAATTACAAGCCTGGAAGAAATGGATCTAGAAACCGTCTGGTTACAAGTCTATCCCTATAAATCAAATCGCCCGATACTCACAGGAGCTGTTTATCGCCCGCCTTCTTCAACGGCGGACACGGATGCCAAACTGGAGCTTAACATTGAAACAGCTTATTTAAGAAACCAAGAAATGTATGTGTTTGGAGACTTTAATATAAACTTCTTGGATACATATGTCTACAAACATCATCGATTAGCGAAGGCATTAAAAAGCCTAAATTTAAGCCAACTCGTGCACAAAGTTACACGTCCCATGAGCTCAACTTGTCTCGACCATGTCTACACAACGCATCCTGGTTTTGTTACTGAAATCTCTGTACCAGATATTGGTCTTTCAGACCACTTGCCAGTTTTTATTAGACGTAAATACTCCAAAAAGCAAAGAGATCAAACCCACAGTACCATAGAATATCGTGACTTCAAAAATCTGAATACAAATGAACTATTACATGATCTACAATGTGCCCCATGGGACATTGCCTTTGTTTTTGATGATTTAAACGATGTTTTGATTACAATGGAAACAATGCTAAATGACGTTTTGGACAGGCACATTCCACTAAAATCTAAACGCGTCAAGAAACCGAACCAGCCTGCTTGGATGACTAAAGAGATCTTGTCGTCTATGAAAACAAGAGACAAGCTGTTGAAAACGGCGCGAATTTCAAATCTGCCTGCAGACTGGGAACGCTATACGCATGCAAAGGGTAAAACTACAAGTCTCATCAAAAAAACAAAGAGAAGTTTCTTCCGCAAGAAAATCGACGAAAACAAAGGAAATCCAAAAGGAGTTTGGCAAGCACTCAAAACATTAAGTGGGACTAGTAAACCTCGAGTTCGCATCGATGAATTAAACACAGGAAACAACATCATTAGTGACGAAGCTTCCATTGCAAATGAGCTTAATCAGTACTTCGTAAACATCCTAGATCAAATTGGCAAGGAAAACGACGCTGGCGTAGAGTTTGATGACACCAAGCTGAAAAATTTTGTCTCTTCGCGATTGAATGATAATGTGGCTTTCAACATCCCTCCAATAACGCCTAAGCAGATCATTGACACCATAGGGAAAATCGCTTGTAACAAGGCCTCTGGGCACGATGGCATAAGTGTTCGTGTACTCAAAATTATTGCACCAGCGTTTGCAAGTCCATTATGCAAATTGCTGAACCTTTCAATATCGACAAACAGTTTTCCAGACCGTTGGAAAGTAGCAAAAGTTACACCACTGCACAAGGGTGGCGCACGAAACGATATCAACAATTACCGCCCGATATCAGTTTTACCTGTCTTTTCGAAGATTATCGAAAAACACGTAGCCAGCTGTCTTCTTAAGTTTTTACATGACAACAACATGCTATATGAGTATCAATCAGCCTTCAGGTCAGGTCACTCTACAGAAACAGCTCTAATCAGACTTACGGATCACATCCTGAAAAACATGGACAATGACGAAGTGACCGGTCTGGTATTTATAGATTTTCGTAAAGCTTTTGATGTTATAAATCACGAACTTCTTCTAAAAAAGCTGTCTATTTACGGTGCAAGCCCTCCGTCTGTTGCCTGGTTTCAATCGTACCTGTCTCAGAGAAAGCAATTTATCACATTAGGGAAAACCACATCTGAACAGCTGACTATCAGACAGGGCGTTCCCCAAGAATCAATATTGGGACCGGTGCTCTTCCTCCTGTTTGTCAATGACATGCCTCTAAACGTTCACAAGTCAACTATGGATATCTATGCAGACGATACCACCTTGTCTTTAAGCTCAGACTGGAAAGCTATTCCTGCACTAAACAAATCATTAACAAAGGACTTGACAGAAGTTGAGAAATGGGCTAGTGAAAACAAAATGTTTATAAATACCAAGAAAACCAAAGCGTTGTTGGCTACGGGAAAGCGTCTGCGCAGACGTATAACCCATGACGCAGGAAAATTTGAAGCTAGGATGCAAAATGCAGAAATTGAACAAGTTGGTAGCCATAAACTTCTTGGAGTGATAATCGACGAGAACCTAACTTACGAAGCACATGTTGACGAACTATGCAACAAACTTTCAAAACGAATTGGTCTTCTACGCCATATAAGCTGCTACTTGAAAAAGAATCAAAAATTGATCTACTATAACGCAGTAATCAAACCACTCTTCATGTATGCAAGCACAGTATGGACATCGTGCAACAAAGAGGCATTCGAGAGAGTTCTCCGTATGCAAAAACGGGCTGCGCGTATTATTCTTGCAGCACAACGTACTAGTCGAACTGTCACTTTATTTAATAAGCTAAACTGGATCCCCTTTTACAAAGAAGCTTATATAAATCGATATGCACTGGCCTACAAAAGGATAAACAGAACTTTACCTGAATACATGAACACATCTTTAAGGAAAAACTCTGACATCCATTCGAGAAGTACTAGAAATTGTAATTTAAATTTATTATGCCCCTCTCACAGAAACGCCTCTGAGGGAGGACGCACTTTCGCCGTCAGAACTATTAAAGATTGGAACAGTTTACCCCGGTCTTTAAAAACAGAGAAGTCCGTTAAATCGTTTAAGGCTAAATTATGTAATACTATTCTTAACTCTCAGAAAACTAATGGAACTTTTTAACTCTTATTATTCGTAGTATGTTTGAAATTGTAAGTCCAGTTTATTATTCGTAACCATTTTTAATAGTAACTTAATTAAGTATTTTATTGTAAATAATATCGTATTTTAGCATTTTATTGTAAACAATATATTTTTAGCTTTCTGATTACTTTTAAGCTGAGGGCCCCAAGTTTATCAGTAACTTTAGTTACTGTCACGGGTCACCCTCATTAAATAAAGTCTTTCACTTCACTTCACTTCATACTATACTATACTGTACTGACTCACTGACTGACTGATTCACTGACTCGCTTTCTCGCTGACTCACTGACGCACTGACTAATCTATTGATTGTTTCCTATTTGTTCTGTTCAGACGTTCAGAGGCTGTCTTCACTCTACGATGCCACAAAGAGCAAGCTGATGGAAAATGAGACACATTCACAGGTATTGCTTAGCTGTTACACTTAGCTGTTGTTATTTTTTAAAGGAGAGATAAATTCCTAGCCTTTTACTGTTCCGTACGTTCTTTTGATGGACTCTCTCTTTGTTGCACTTCAACCACAGCTTGGAAACTTAGAGAGAAAGTGGCAGCATCACGAACAAAATAACTTCGTCATGAAAGAGTGTATCCTTTTATTTCTAATAACTATCGTAATGATATTTAGTCCTTTCACTCCAGGGTAAGTCCTTGACTCACTTGGTGTCTTTTAACTTTTAGCTCTAGGATAAAACGCGTGACCATTCAAATGAAAGCTATTGAGCAGTTCTTTCATGTGGTACTGTTTATTATGCTGTACAAGGTGGTTCAAACTTTTAAGTCTGTGGATAAAAACCTAGCGTGTGACCTTTCAAATGAAAGCTATTGAGCAGTACTTTCATGTGGTACCATTTATTATGCTGTACAAGGTGGTTCCAACGCTTAAGTCTGTGGATGAAACCCTAGTGTGTGACCATTCAATGAAAGCTATTGAGCAGTACTATGCCTTTTCAGTAACTTTAAAAATTGCATCTTGCTGTCATGTATACAACTCCTTAACAGTCCCCAGTTATTGCTTCTAAAAGCATGGAGAGTGACTATCGCCCCTTGAAGCAAAATGTGTCAGAACAGCTGGAGGACATTAACAGACTGCTGATCCAGTCTCTTGGAAAATAACTACACCGTCTTAAAAATACATCACTTTCCTTTACAAAGCGTAACCAATAGTTGTAAAAGATACTGTGTACTACCCCTTTAACTTATGGAATAAATTGTCTGTTACAACAAGCTGGAAACTTGCCTACATATTCACAGATAACTGTGTTATTTATTAAGTTTTTTACACTTGCACGTGACTGATCTCGTGCTCAGATCTCACTCTGTTCCGCTTGGCCGTTGGATATCTGGGCTCGAGCACCCCACTGTTTATGAGTGATAAATACGTAAAACTGATCAAAAACAACGTATCTATGCCTGATGACCCCTTTGCCTCTTTTCTATGCTAAACCTCCCCCTGACTGTAGCCGGCAGGTAAATAGTTTGTGGGCAAGAGCCTGTAACCAGGGTTATTAAAGTAAGGAAGTGATCCGTTGCTAAGCAGCGTTTGTGACGAAAGCGAAACCATTGGCTACCTCCTAGGCAGGGGTCATCCCTCAACTGCGGGATTTTGTCTACTGTCGTTCAGTGTCTGTTTATTTCTGTGCGCTTTGATTGCCGAATAAATGTAAAACGATACCAGAACACTATTTAATGGATTACAAATGAATTGCAAAGTTATGTACGGTTAGCAAGAATATACTTATTACTAACATTCCAACAAAAAATAAATCCGCTTTACGAGATTATTTCGCAGCTACTCTGCAATTTCTCTCTCTTTCAAGGTCTTATTTAACACTCATACACACTGTATGTGCAGTTTGTATTCCACATAAGGGAAAACTCTAAATTGTAGAAGCGCTGTGATTCAAGCGTTATGATTTTCCTAACGAGTTTTCTAACTTTTCGCGCGATTTACAACATCTGTATGAATTTCCTATTTGCCCACGCGTCTTCTTACCATTTTCCAAATTTTTTCTCTTGTAAAATTCTATAAACTCAATTTTTTTTGTTCAAAACAATCAATCTCGTTTCCAGAGCCCTCGCTGACTGACGCTGACTATAAAAGCGAAGGCTCTGGGCATGAAAGGTCTCCGCCTTCTTTGAAAAATGTTTTGTGCTTTTCTTCTTTTCAGATGACGGGCACGTTTTTTCCACTTTTCCCACGCGTCTTGCCCAAGAACACAACACAATGTCCCTGGCCAGGGCTCGAACCCGAACCGCTCGATCCGGAGACAAGCGCACTAACCTTGAGGCCACCGCGCCTCCCTGTTCACAAATTCAAACAATGTACTAATCTAATACTACACGACGAAAACTATACATCTTTTGTTGTCTCATTACTCGTCCACAAAATGGGAGGGGGGTGCTTATTCGAGGGGGGGGAGGGCTAATTCAAGGATTTACGGTTTTTCTTTACAACGTCAAGTTTGTCTAGCACTCCTTTGGAAAGTTTCAGCACACAGCCGGTGAATGCATCTTTACTTTCTTTGGAGATCATTTTCACTGGTATGGTTGTCTTCTTGATCCACTTGTCTTCTGTAGGGTCATAGCATTCAACACAAAATTGACTTCTCCCAATGCGATCTGTGCCACCCAGCACATAGAGTGTTCCCTTCAGACAAACCATACTGCCATCTTCGCGAGGAACTTTCAAACTTCCAATTAACTGCCATTCGTTTGTCGAAATGTTAAACATCTCACATGTTTCCAAACACAATTTCCAATTCTCCCTCCCTCCGACCACAAAAATCTTCCCTTCAGTTGCCACACCAAAAGAGTTCGCTCTCGCTTGTTGCATGCTTGCAATTTCCTCCCATTTGTTTTCTACAGTGTCAAATCTCTCAGCCTTCGCAAAGTACTCCCTTCCCAGCTTTCCACCAAAAACATACAGATGATTGCCAGCCGCAACAACACAAGAATCGTCCCTACAGCCCTCATGAGATGATAAAACCGTCTGCCATGAACACCGCTCAACATCGAATCTTTTGATAGTGGATTTTTTCGATGATGTATTGATCTCTATCGCATAGAGTTCGCCTCTGACGACAGTCACCTTAGCAGGATCTTCTCTGGGCCACTCCAAATGATCCAGGGTAGACCAACAATCAAACACGGGATCATACCTCTCTGCCGTACCATCAGATGAAAAGGCGTACAACTGATCACGGTGGTTTATCATTTGAGTATACTCGTCTCTCTCTCTGTTAGCCCGCCTGCTAAACGCTTCCACTCGTCTTTCTCTGGGAGATAACACAAAGTGTATTTCCCTCCACAAGCAACAATAGCGCGGGCTTCAAGCCCTTTTCTCGGGGACTGTGGTAGATCTCCTTCACATGTAAAGTTAGTCAGCTTTACAGCATCTGAGATCAGCTTCAAACAACCGAAATTCTCTCGCACAAGCTCATGTGTCACGACATCGAATAAAAAGTCACGCGATAGGAAAGCCAGTCGTATGTGACGAAACATTTGTTCAAACGATGCTCTTCGCTCGCTTTTCTTTAGTTCGATCCACTTTAATACGATCTTAAATACATCTGCTTCAACAGCAACTGAAATTTCGTCGCTTGAAATACACCTCGCCACTTCTTTAGCTTCCAAGTTTAAGAATTCCTCCATTTCTGCCACAGATGTAAAGTTCGCGTGGATAAACTTTCTGGTGTTGGTGATCAGTTCGTCGCACTGGTACATCTCAGCGAAATAAAAGGTTGAAATGCAATTTGATTTGGACATCTGTCGTTCTAGAAATCGCCCGGATAGTTTTTTCAAACCCGGAATGAGAAGATAGTTCGCTGCAGCGACAAGATCCTTAGAATTCTCTTGAGTTACTTCCACACTTCCTGTGTAGATGAACTCCAAAACATCTTCCATTACAGCAGCCGAGATCTGTTCAAACCGAGCAATCCCTTCTCGATTCTCTTTCATGTCGCTCTGAAGAAGCTTGCAGAAGAACGGGCTTGCTGCGGAAAGCACATTTTTATGAGCTTTGAATTCTTTGTCATCCGTCGTCACCAAAGTTACGTCGCATAAACGATCTTGTCCTCGCAGCATGTTAAGCCGCTTCGCTAATTCCACACAGAAAGAAGCCTGCTCTGTATCAGAGATTGGCTGTAGATCTTCCATATTCCACACAATAACTTATTTCTGTAAATTACAGATTCCTTTAGCCTCAAATAGCTCTACGACCGAATATACAATCAAAAGCGAATTCAAACTGTTTGGAAGACTAAGACACTGGAAGCGGGATGACGTCATTGTGTTAGGAAAAATTGTTGGACTGGACTGGACTGGACTGGACTTGTCAAACGTGGACTTGCAAAACACACACTAATAGAACGCAGCCTACAAAAACGATGACTAGTAAAACGCAGTAAAATATGTCTCTTTATTGAAACGATCATTTCTCATCCAAAGAATCAAATGTATCTAATATAATTCGTAACAGAAAAAGAAACATATAGTTCATTACTTAAGACTACTAGAAGTCTCTAAGTAACACTAGATCCGTTCAAGTCATCTCGTCTCTTTTGGTTCATAATCTTGCAGCCTGTACAATGCTCGTTAAGTAAACCAAAATTATCTTGTTAGTAACGCATACGCCTTATTCAAAAATGGCGGACGCGCGGTTGAGACCTGAGCCGGGTTCACCTAAACGAGGGTTAGAAGGCACCGCAAGAAACATGGCGTCGAAGTCAAACATTCACTGTTGCGTACCATTGTGCACACAAAGAGGGCGTGTGGAACCAAAAGGAGAACAAATTGGATTCTTTAAGTTTCCAGACGAAGAGGAAATGAAGAAACGATGGATACATGCTATACGTAGAGATGTTGGTAGATTTTTTCGCATCTCCGGGGCATCAAAAGTGTGTTCGTTACATTTCAAACTTAGTGACATATCAAAGGGTCTTAGTGGACGAATGTCTCTGAAGACAAGTGCAGTTCCGTCGGTATTTGCTTGGAAACAAACTTTACCACGAAAGCGGCCTCCCCCTATCGAAAGGCCTTATCTACGACAGCGAAAAGAGAAGAAATCTGTCCCAGAAAAAGAGTCTTTTTCAGTGTCTTCGGAGCCCGGAAAAGCACCTGAAGCAGCAAACGATATTCCTGAAACAGGTACTAACGAAACCACTATCTTAGGAGCCGTCAGTACCAGTCTTAATGAAATGCCTTCCACTGAAAAAGATCTTAATGGGACCCTAAAACAATTAAGGCTACTTGAAAAAACATAGGCACGCAAGGCGTGCAAGAGTTTTTTTTTTGTGAACTATAAGTCTCGGAGATAGGAGCATTCATGGAACTGTTTACAGTAATGATTTGGTTGATTTGACAAGTTTTTTTGGTTGCGATGTACAGCAAGAAAGAAACTGGGAGTTTATGATGTACATACGATGTTACATCGGTAATGGTAAGATAACTAAATAGTAAGCCATAAAATGTTTGACTGAACAAACTACAGTAATCTGACACATCTCCAGATTAATGTAGATACCATCTTATTTTCTAACAGGCAATTTTATTCGTTCTTTGACACAACCCACACTGTGATTGGTCTGACAGGCGCACATGCATAACTCCCTCACTCATCGATCGCGTAGCCCTTCCCCCGGGGGAGGGGACTCCTTATATGGGCTTTATAGGTCTGTGCGGTCCCGAAGGGTATGGTTTTTTAGCCGTTTTGGTCATAAATAGGGTATCGATTTTAGCTGATTTTGGCCATTTTGGTCATAAATAGGGTACGGTTTTTGCACTCTAGCCTTGATATGGGTATGCTTTAAGGGCCCATTAACCGATCTTTTCGAGCCGTTGCTAAGGAAAATTTAGTCTCATATAACCTCATCAGTTTTAGTTAGTTCAGAATTATTTCATGTGTTTCAACTTTTTCATGATCAGTAACACTAGTGATGACGTCATCAGGCCACGCCCATGGTCATGTGACTAATACAGAAAAAAGTGCAAAGGCTCCCAGGCAAATTACTTTCTCGGGATTTTTTTCATTGATTTAATACTTTGATTTAAATCCTCATTACGCTATACATCGATTTTGTTTCATTTCTAAAAGGTCAGAATTTGAGAGCATTTCAAAATATTGAAAAATTCGTAATTTTCTGAAAAAAGCATGATTTCGAAAAAAGAATGCATAGCTATTTAAAGAAACCGGATGTGCGCCCGATATCTATTGGAAGTTGCCCTATCAGCGCGTGCGCAATTTACACTACCAGCGCACTTCGGTAAGATCAAACAAAGCCACACGGAGTTAGTTTTTCTCTTTCTATTGCTCCTGTTTTTCTGTCTTTCTCTTATTTTGTCTTTACTTGTACTTTTTTTTTACTTTGCATTTTGCGAAACACAAAGAAAAACATCCAAAATGTGTGCGAATTTGCAAGTTTTTGGGTTGTTTTTATTTTCCGTGCTCAGGCTGACGTAAGCGACCGGAAGTGAAATTTCACCACCTTAGCAACGCGCGCGAGCGCGCGCATGAATCGGTTAATGGGCCCTTAAGAAGAAGCCACTTTTTCATCATTATCGAAAAGAAAATCAACAAAAGCCCTTCACAAATTTATATGTTTACGGTAATTTAACATTGGTTTGAACTAGGGAGCTAATTATAACGCAGGTCTGAAACAGGTTTTTGATTTGAGGGTCAGGTCGTAAATATGGTCTCGAATTTTTGGTCAGGTCATAAATAGGGTAAGGAATATCGCAGATTTTGGTCATAAACAGGGTAAGGGTTTTGGGAAGCGGGCCGCACACCCCCAACCAATTTTTCTGGGAGTACCCCCTCGGGAACCCTTCCAGCCCCCAAGAGGAATTTTTGCTCAAAAGTACTCAAGTTAAGAGAACTTTTCGCATTTTATACGAGTAGTAAGTTTACCCTTTTTACACAACACAACGCAACAACACTACTTCACCGAAAATTTAAAGAAAGAGAAAAAAACCTCTCTGACACGTTGAAAGTCTGATTTAATTAAATTGCACTTTAACTTGGTGCCACACAGTCTTCAAAGAACATTTGAACAGTTTTCATACTTTTTACCTTTAAAAATATCGGACTGAAAAGAATGTCATAAAATGCCCACCAAATAAAAATATTAAAATGCTACTGCAGAGACGTAAAAACACTCTAGAAAGGAAAGCTTCTTTTTTTGCTTAATATCCTGGGAACAATAGCCGATAACTTGTAAGCTCTAATTGAATTTACTCCCATATGAAAAACAAAAGTGTCGAGTTACCATTTGTAACTAAAAATAGCAAACATCTCGTGGGAACAAGTCGCAACGATTCGTCAGCTCTAATTGAATTTACTACCTTGTGAAAAACAAGAGTGTCAAATTACCCATTGTAACTAAAAAATAAAAATATCTCGTTATATTTGCATGCAATAAGAACAAAACAATCGTTACCTGCACTTACTATTGTAAACGTTAAAACTGCTTCAAATCTAAATAGTCTCGTCTCCTCTAAAACATGTCCTAAGAACTAGAACCGACGACTCGTGACCTCTAATTGAATTAACTCCTTGTGAAAAACAAAAGTATCAAGTTACCCTTTGTAATTAAAAATAAAAATAACTCGTGCCATTTGCCTACTACTCATGAACTGTTTCAAAACTCAAGACTCATCTCGTTCATAACTAGCCACCATTACACTGAAAATGTACGTATGTAACTGTCACACTCCCCTCCAAACCGGACTAAAAATCACAAACCGGCAACATACACGTCACTCTTTATTTTTCAATTACCAAAGTCCTTGTGTTTATACATACCTTGTGTTTCTCACGTACCATTTACCTTTACAACAAGAAATTTGATTGGCTGTTCATAGTAGATCCAATCTGATTGGTGTGACATACATACATACATCTCTCACTCACTCACTCACTCACTCACTCACTCACTCACCCATTGCCCCGTCCATAAAATACCCGACGCGCCGACTAAGAGGTATTTTTTTTACAAAAAAATAACTCAAAAATGCGCCGATCTCGAAAAGAAAGTTGCAGATTTGGAAGACAAAAATCAAGCACTTCAGTCAAACGTCTTCTCACTTAGTCAGTTTACCTCTGATGAGGCAATGTTGTTTTATACAGGCTTTCCTAACTACAAAGCATTCTTGGCATCCTTTGAATATTTAGATCCGGGAGATAATGGACAAAATGTCAGATACTGGTTATCAGGTGAAAATGAGATACCCTCAGAACACTATGTGTCCCCAACGCAGTTAGGTGTAAAGAGGGGTAGACCAAGATCACTCAAACCACAAGAAGAATTTTTTCTCACTTTGTGTCGCTTGAGACAGGGATTTGCAGAAACCCACCTTTCCCACCTGTTTAATGTTTCTCAGGCAACTGTCAGTAGGATTGTTATTAGTTGGATCAATTTTATGTATCTTCGATTTGGAGTGCTTAACATTTGGCCATCAAGAGAAACTGTCAACAGAACAATGCCTGAAGACTTCTGGAAGGCACATCCCAGTACAAGAGTTATTATTGATTGTACGGAAGTGAAGTGTGCAATGCCCAGTAGTTTGTTGCTGAATAGTGAGTTGTTCAGTGCCTACAAGAATCATACTACACTAAAGGGGCTTGTAGGAATTTCTCCATCTGGTGCTATCACTTTCATGAGAACTAGATTTGTGAGAACTCAGGAGATTGCACGACTGCGGATCCACGTCGAACGCGCACTTAATAAAATTAAAAATTTTCATATATGGGATAGCGTTATCCCACTGAATCTCTTTGGCATTGCAAATCAAATGTGGGCGGTTTGTGCATTTCTTTGCAACATTCAAGACCCTATCTTAACAAGCTGACACAATAGAAAGCTTTAGACAACTGATTTGTAATTTTTATAATGTTTAATGTTTTGGCTAAGCAAGAGTGTGTTGTAGTAATATTTACTATCTAGTTCTCAGGAGCTTTTTATTTTCTTTCAATGAAATACGCGATCACTGAAATAATCATGATACCTGTAAAGGACTGGCCAAAAATTACAGGGGGAGGACCTGAGCACATGACCCAACCCCTTACCTTTGGAATAAAACAAACTGACTGACCCCAAAATACAGGTCAGAAAATTAGATGACCTCCCCCCCCCGCCCCCCCTATATGGGAAAAGGAGATGACCCACCCCTTATGTATAGTGAAAATTTACACAGCCCACCCCTTTTTGAAGGATCGATGAAGTAATGACTCATTCCAGTATGCCTTTTGACCAGCCCTGTAAAAATGAAAACTAATGAGGGGTTTGTGATTTTGATACAGACTTACAATTTTACACTGTCTTTGTGAGCTTCAAATCTATTACATTTACCCCTTAGGATATTTTTCAAATCACTCTGAGATTTTATGCACTAAATGTTTGATTATGATGCTGTTGTAGAATGAAAAACCACCAAAGCTTCTCCTGAAGCTCAACCCAGTAACCTCTGTCAAAGGCAATTCTTTCAATTGACCTTCCTTTTTTAGTGTAAACAACAAAATCACACCATTGTGCACCAGTACAGTCCATTTGGCCCTGAACTTGGGCATAGTAAGCATGGGTTCTTTTCAGCTTGCACATGTTCCCAACCCTCTCACAAAAAAACTTGGGGTCTGAGCAGGCATCTAGGGGACTCACTTGAAACTTTGTTTCTGAGCACTTGACTTCAAGTAGTCCAAAGGGATCTTCACAATTGGGGTCTATTACCTTTCCATCCGGAGAACATCCCAGAATTGGAGAATTAGTGCATACAACAAATCCACTTTTGAAAACATGTACTGGTGTTTTTTGACTGTGCATGTATTTGTGATGCCTGTCGATTGCTACTGGCTCATATTTAATCCCATGAGCTGTGTGTCTAGAATGGAATGTCTTTGGGCACATAATTTCTTGAGCAAATTTATCATGACTTCGTTGTCTGTGGGAAATCAGATGAAACTGAGATGCTGTAAAACGGTACTTTCGCTCAAGCTTCCACCTTTCAGAATGAGACTGATCTCTAGTCTCCTCAATGGTATTGACAGTTTCCTTAGTAATGCATAATGATTCATACAAGTTCTTCTCTACATCTGTTAGCTGATTGTTTTGAACTGCAGGCGGCCCACAATCTCTTAAGGGAAACCTGGGATAAGTTAATGGCTGGTTATTTTTCCTCCCTCGAGGCACATAGGAAATATCAACACAAACATTAAAGTTGGACTCTGTGTGGGTTAGCTGGTAGCTTACATCAGAGCCCACTGGACTATGCCCGAATCTCGTTTCTTTCAGATGTATTTCACTTCCAAGATCAACAATTTGAGCAAGACCCATTTGAGGGTTTATATCTCTGATTGCCTGCTTGAATTTTTTCTCCTCTACACTGTTGTACATTGCATTATTTCTTGCCTCGTAAAGGAGAGAATGAATCTCTTCGTTTCCACGTTTTGTATCCTCCAGTTTGGTTTTTGAGACAACCACATCCATAACAGGCTGAGGATAGATGGTTTCACCGCGACCTTTTTGATGCCAAGTTTGAAGTTTTGAGGTGCATGCTTGGTCTGGATCTGATCAGCTTCATTTTCTAGGTCTTTAGTATTTTGGGACCCATATAGACTAAATTTACAAGCCTTCAGCATTAAGGCTAAAGAATGGTTACAGTAGCCCAAGGAACCCGCAACACACGAACATTTGGAATCTTTCTCTTCACCTGAGACAATACATAATGCTAAAATTACATTATGAGGGGGATCGTTCTTTCGAAAGGAGTGATAACATTTGCAACGCATGAAAAAGTATCTTTGGTCACTGTAGCTTTCAATGTTCTTAAGATATTCATCCTTTAGAAATGTTGTAGCTTTTTTGAGCCCGGTTGGAACAGATTTCTTACAGGCACAGCCCAAACTCTATCCAGTTAGTGTAACAAATTTATCCATCTCGGCACGGGAGAAAAAGGGCATTTTCTGCAGTGAGTTCCCCCATCCACTCGTCGGGTAATTGATCTTTATGTTCCCTTGACGCTGAGAAGCATACGTAGAGCTGGCGTTTATAGAAGTACTTGCTACAGTCTCATGGCTGCTGCTTGCTTACTCCTTAGCAATTTTCCTCTTCGTGTAAGTTAAATCTGGATCAGGATCGACTATCGCGTCTTCTAACCCCGATTTGATGTATTCATCAACCCTGGAGAAAAAATTTTCGAATTCGAGTGTATTTTACTCAGATATCGAAGCCAAACTATACTTAACTCGCTCAACATAAGAAGTTTAGATTACTACTTATATTTGGCTATCCATCGTTACATATAAACCTACCGTTTTAATAGCTGAGCCTTTGTTTTCAGCCCGTTGCATTTATCTCCTCTACATTTTAGCCAAAACCTCAGGGCATCGTTGTTGAGCTCTGCTGGGTTTCTTCCCTCTAAGGACGCTCCTGGAATATAGTCTTGACTCAAATTAACTGCAAAACTCGCCGCCATTTTTACAACAAAACATTCGCCAAGGTCTTCAAACTACTTTACATCAACTGATCCTCAATTGAACTAAACAGTCAATAATTCCACAAACCTTCAAACAAAACTTACAGTTTCGTTCAGATCGAGCGATGCCTCCTAAGCCTCGTTTTGGTGAACTCGCCTCAGGTCTGAACCGCGCGTCCGCCATTTATGAATAAGGTGCATTCCCCATTGCTTGTGTTCCGAAAGTTCAGTTCAAAGTTTCGATTTCCAGCGGCTAAGCACTTGGTTTCCAGACTGTCGGTTGAGACAAAAAAAACACGGCTTATGGCGCGCGTGTTTCCTCCATAAAGAGAACTGAGTTTTTATTACTTTTAACTGAATACAATTAGTATTCCTTCTCTTACTACATTTTTGTCAGGTTTGTTCATTAGGTAGTCGATCAGCGAAGCAGAAATTAAACTTGCTATCCTGGAACTATATACCTTATAACATATAACGGATCACTCCTAATTGGTTTCTCGCTCTGGGTTTTCCTTTAACGGAATCTTATAACATGCAGTAATTTTTCAACCGCCTTACATTTAAACCAATAAAATCATTTCACTGTTCGCTATAGAAAAATTAACAAAACAATCATTGACGGTGCACTTTGGGCATAATTTTAGCTCTTCATTTGCGCAATAAACTAAAACAAGGACCAAGAACACATGGGAACGGAGAGACGGGAAAGTAACTTAAAGGGGTAAGGTCAATACGGAGATTAACTTTCTCACCCTTCCTCTTCCCTTCATACAGGCTAGTTTGCGCTTCGGCCGCAGTGTTGATCTCTCCCGGGAAGAGTGAACAAAAAGTAAAAGCTAACGGTTGCATAAGAGGCAAGTGCCCCATCAGGCCGGAGCTTATCCTGGTTTCTGTAGCATGAAGCGACTAGGAGTATTTCTATCCCCCTTGTATGAGATTCTAGTCCATCGCAGTGTTACCTCCAGCATTAAATTCTCCAGGACCCATTTATACACCTGGGTGGAGAGAGGCACTCTGTGAGTAGAGTCTTGCACTCCCTCCCCATACGCGAAGGGCGGGGGGGGGGGGGGTCGCATCCTAAAAGACAGCCAGACGGGAGTAATCTTCATATCTTTTCGGGATTCAAATTCCTCTCTTAGGTCCGCTAGGTGTGTTTAAATCTAAAGCAATCACTTTTACATGTAAAATTATTCCAATGCCTCCCAGAGAATTTAGCTGAAATAAATAAGACAAGGGCGACTTGTTACAAAGAATTGGTAACACTCAATGATTAAAATGAATTCATACGGTGCCCACAAAACGCGATTCTTTCAGCTTTTTTAGGTCCCCTTCATCATTTTTGACGATTAGGACCGTCAATTTTATATGGGAGTATTTTAATATGTTTTCATGGTTATTTACATTTTCATTGTAATTTTTGTGGAGACATGTTATTAGACAGAAGTAAACCTTAATAAGTTCTTATATTCATTTTATGTGCGCAAACACTTGATTAAAGTTACTGTTCCATGGCGGAATCTCCCTACAGACAGGAAAATTTAGATATTCCGCACCTAATTACTATACAAGAAAAGAGACCAATCAGATAATCGCACTGAAACTACCATTCCATGCGCGCTCACAACTTCAAAAAAATTCAAACATTACTTGTGATGAAAATTTTATCGCGTTTCGTTCTTCGTTCAGACGGTTTTCAGCCACGTTTCAAACATTTTACCCACAAATGCATCTTCTTTGCCACCCCATCAGCTTGAGAAACACTTGAGCTCTGGACGTGACAAGTGACAATTTAACTCCTGCACCATATTAATTTCTCTTGTGAATTTCAATAAACTTGATATATTAAAATTCAACCAAAAACAATAGACCTCACTACGAGGCTCCGGGGAATAGCTACAGAGTTTACGGGGATTGTTCATCGGAGCCTCATGCTGAGGTCTGTTGTGTTAAGCTGAATTTTAATACAGTCAACTCCCTATATCTCGAACCCTCGCTTTAACTTGAACCAAAATCGATTTCCCCTGGATTTCCGTCATACATCTACTATAATTTTACCCTCGGTAATTCGAACTTCCCGCTAACTCGAAGTAGTTTTCATTCCCCCTCAGGACCATTTTCAAAATAATTTTGCCCTCAATAACACGAAACATGTCTGTCAATACATGACAAGTCAAAAAGGCAAACAGTGTACTGTAGTCCAAAACATTAAATTTATTTTGAAGCAGCCTTGTGAACTTTCTCCTCTCTTTTACATTACACAAAACGTGTCAGTTCAGAGTATACGAAGTTAAGAAATGTATTGTTCCATTTTCCCTCGGCTTCCCTATACTGTATAATTGAATTTGATTACAATGTACATTACATGAATAGAAAAAGGAAATCGCATGAACTTAGAAAATGTAAATCGTATGAGCTTAGTACTAGTAGCTTCGCATTGTCCTCTTTAAAAAAACCAGTACAGTTCACAGTTCCTGGACTTCTCCCCAGCCTGCTGCCATCCTTTGTTATATTTTTCACATTACATTACTTTTCGATTTGTACACTAATTTAGAGATTTATTGTTTTATTTTCACTTGACTTCTCTATTCTAAAATTAAATTTGATTAAAATTACTGCATGAATAGAAAAACGTTAAACAACGTTTTTTCCTTATTTGCGGTCATTTGATCTCAACTCCCGATAACTCGAACCTTTTTCAATTTCCCTTGAAGGTTCGAGTTAATAGAAGTCGACTGTATATCAAAATTGGGCTATTAAAGCCAATCTCGGTTCCAGAGCCCTCGTTCGTCCCGTGACATTGACCGTAAAAGCGAAGGCTCAGCTGACCATGACAAGTGATCTTTTGAGCGAGAACTCTTGCTTTGAAAATAGTTTGCACTTCCCTTCTTATTTTGAGCTGACGGACACTAAATATCACTGATATCTCGGTAAGTAAACACCAAACAATTTCAGTTTTCGTTTTGTTTTATCCCAGCTTGATATATAGTTACCGAAAGATTTTTGTGAGATTTAGGTGAGTTTTAACTACATCTAAAACATAGTTGATATTAAGTAAATATATTCATCAATTCTACTGAACGTTAGTCGCGAGAAATGGAAGAATTAAAATGAAACTTTCAAGTGAAATGTAAAAATAAAATGATCAATCGTCAATCATAACATCTGCAGAACTATGATCCTACCGATAATCCTTACTGTTCTTCTTACTATTCCTAAATAACATCAAGTTTGTCAAGTACTCCTTTGGAGAGTTTCAGTACACAGCCGGTGAATGTATCTTTATTGTCTTCGACGATCATTTTCACTGGTATGGTTGTCTTCACGATCCACTTGTCCTCTGTAGGGTCATAGCATTCAACATTCAAGTTATTTCGCCCATGGACAGATACGCCAGCCAGCACATAGAGTATGCCCTTCAGACACATCATACTGCCATCGGCACGAGCAACATTCAAACTTCCGATAAACTGCCATACGTTAGTAGAAATATTGTACATTTCGCATGTCGTCGACCACGATTTCCCCAGCATACCTCCCGCTAAGAAAATCTTATCTTCAGTTGCCACACCAAAAGCATCCTCTCTCTTTTCTTGTAAGTTTGCAATTTCCTCCCATTTGTTTTCTACAGTGTCGAATCTCTCAGCCTTCGAAAAGGACTCCCCTGCCAGGAACCCACCACAAACATACAGATGATTGCCAACCGCAACAACACAAGAATAGTCCCTGCAACCCTCATGAGATGACAAAACCGTCTGCCATGAACACCGCTCAACCTGGTATCTTTTGATTGTGGATTTTTTAGTTGATGTGTTGACTTCTATGGCATAGACTTCGCCTCTAACGACAGCCACCTTAGTAGAACTTGTGGTGGACAAGTCCAAAGTACACCAACCATTAACAACGGGATCATACCTGTCTCCCTTACCATCATATGGAAAGGCGTACAACTGATCACGGTAGTTTATCATCTTAGTTACATATGTTCTCTCTAACAACCCGTCTGCTAAACGCACCCACCCATCTTTCTCTGGGAGATAACAGAAAGTGTATTTCCCTCCACAAGTAACAATGGCGCGGGTATCAAGCCCTTTTCTCGGCAACTGCGAAAGATTTCCTTCCACTGGAAAAGCCATCAGCCTTATAGCATCTAAGACCAGCCATAAACAACTAGAGTTTTCTTGGACGAGTTCATTTGTCACGACATCGATTAAAAAGTCACGCGATAGGGAAGCCAGTCGCATGTGACGAAACAATTGTTCAAACATTCTTTTTCGCTCGCTTTTGTTTTGTTCGATCCACTTTAATACGATTTTTAACAGATCTTCTTCAACTGCGATAGAAATTTTGTCACTTGAAATCCAACTCTCGACTTCCTTAAGTTCCAAGTTCAAGAATTCATCCATTTCTGCTACAGAAGCAAAATTTGCGTGGACGAAGTTCCTGCTCTTACTTATGAGTTCGTCACACTGGTATTTCTCAGCGAAATAAAATGTTGAAATGCAGTTTGATTCAGACATTTGTCGTTCCAGAAATCGTCCGGAGACTGTTTTCAAGCCCGGAATTAGAAGATAGTTCGCTGCAGCGATAAGATCCTTAGAATTCTCTTGAGTTACCTCGACAGTTCCTGTGTAGATGAACTCCAAAACATCTTCCATTACAACACCCGAGATCTCTTCAAACCGAACAATCCCTTCTCGATTCTCTTTCATGTCGCTCTGAAGAAGCTTGGAGAAGAACGGGCTTGCTGCGGAAAGCACATTTCTATGAGCTTTGAATTCTTTGCCATCTTTCGTCACCAAAGTTACGTCGCATAAATGATCTTGTCTTCGAAACATGTTAAGCCGCTTCGCCAATTCTACGCAGAAAGCAGCTTGCTCCGTATCAGAGATTGGCTGTAGATCCTCCATATTCCACACAATAAACTTATTTCTGTAAATTACAAATTCCTTTAGCCTCAAATAGCTCTACGAAATCAGTCGCGACCGAATCTACTACAATCGACAACGAAACTGTTTGGAAGAGGACACTGGAAGCGAGATGACGTCATCGTGCGAGCAAAATTTGATAGACTGGACTGGACTGGACTTGTCAAACGTGGACTTGCAAAACACAGACTAATAGAGCGCAGCCTACAAAAACACAGACTAGTCAAACGCAGAAAAATATTTTTCTTTATTGAACGATCATTTCTCATCCAAACAATCAAATGTATTTAATGTAATTCCTTAACAGAAAAAGAAACAGAAATTTATACTTCATCAACAAGTAACATTAGATCTGTTCATGTCATCTCGTCTTTTTTTATCCATAATGTTGCTGCCTGTACAGTGCTCGCCGGGTCAACCAAAGTGCCTTGTTAGTAAAGTATTCACCATTCCGTATCTTCCGTAAGCTCAGTCCAAATGATTCACTTCCAGCTGCGTTGCACTTAGTTTCCAGACTCCTGGTTGAGAGAAATATCACGGTTTACCGAGAACGTGTTCCATCTATAGAGAGAACCCTTTTATCACACTTGGTAATTTAGTATTGTTTCTGTTTTTAAATTATTGCCAGGCCTCTTCATTTTGGTCAACACAAGGTCGATCGGCGAATATACCTCATAACACGTACCGGATTACTCGTAATTGGTTTGTCGCTCTTGGTTTTCCTTAGTCGCAATCCTATATCGTGAAGTAATTCGTCAAACAGTTTACATTACAAACACTTACCGTTTCCTGTTTCCTATGGATAACTTGATAAAACAATAATTAACAGTGCAATTTGCCTACATTTTTGACGGAGGGCAACAGGAAACTTGGTGATGAAGTCACGAGGACAGCTTACACTCAGGAGAAGACGTTCTGTTGAACAGGTATAGTTTTAGGGTGTTTCAACTAGGATAGGGTATATAGTTTAAGTATTTAGTTTCTGAACATGGTATCTGTTTGTTTTTGGCCTGTGTACTGTACAGCCACTCACTCTCGTCAGAGTGAGCAGATGTACACAGTCAAGACAGGATAAAGGGAAGTTAAAGGGACACTGTCATGATATATTTGCTTAAAACTGTTATAACTTCACGAAATGTTCCCTAAATTTTTTTAATAAGAACTTAATTGACTCTAGCTAAATGATTAAAAGCAATTTCTTGAAGAAAGTGCACACTGCAGCTACGATTTTCCAAAAAGTCAACGATTTTCGAGCCAAACTTGAACCTTTGAAACCCCGACATCGTGACGCTTTTTTAAAAATCCATAACACAATCCGTTTCCATGCTCGCCATCGTTAGCCATCCTCACTTCCTAATAGATTCTAAACATTTGTCGAGTACTGCTCTACAAAATAAAACCATTATTGTTCAGCTTCCAATGATCGATATATGTTTTTGAGATTCCAAAAATCATGCTAAAAATAGTGACACTGTCCCTTAAATTCCGCCGACCATAGAGGCCTTATTTCTAAGGTAATCTCTCGTAAATTATTTTTAGATCAGTCACGACAAATCCCAGGAGAGTCTGAAAGGAGCCAATAGGGTCAGGCGATATATTGTTCACGTGGCAGCCCAAGCGGCTTTACACTCGTTTTCATCCTCCACGCAACGCGCGTGGTAACATTGTCCCCGGAAATGTCTAAAAATAAATTGGAGGGATGGGCCCGAGAAAACGTATTGCGAAGCTTCCTGTTTATCAATACTTGCGGGCTCAGGCAATGCTGGCTGCAATGGCGGAGAGGGTAGCGGACAGTATTAAGATATAATAGGGAACGCGAAGATGTCGCTCGGTTGATTTATTCATTCTTGGTCAAGCATGGCTTTTTTTCGGAATTTTGCTTTTAAGAAAACAAGGCTACCCCTGCCTGCTACCAGGCTCTCTTGCTTATTGCTTGCAATCGGGATATCTTTTAGATGTTCTAATTCATAGTTTATCTTTTCTTTGTCACATTATCTGCCTACCACATATACTTTTTAACGTGACTACCCAGTGGCTTTTCTTCCTTCTGTGATTTGTTCAATTTTTACCCGAAATAAAGGGGGGAGGCGCCTACATCCGTCACTGCTACCTTTGGTGGAGAATTGTCATAGTTTTCTTTATATTCGCTCGCTTATTGATGAAATCAATAAAAATATATATAAAAATTCCTAAATCCTGAATTATTCGTCTAACTTTCTATTCAACGAGTTTGCAGACAGAATATCTAAAATCTCCCGCGCCTAAATACAATATTTAGAAAAGAGACAATTCAAATAATCGCACTGAGACAACTATTCTGTGCGCGCTTGCAAGTTTGAAAATTTAATAAAATTTGTCAATATTACTTGCGATGAAAATTTTGTCGCGTTCAGTTCTTCTTGTGGTCGGTTTTCATCTACGTTTCAAACATTTCACACACAATTACTTAACAAATCGAATGTGGTTTAGCATTGTCTGTACTCGACAACCATATGCGTCATCAGTGGACCGGGCAACGGGCACTGACAACGTTTCGGCTTCTAAGCGATCTTGTTATGACCAGTGATAATTTAACTCCTGTACCATATTAACTTCTCTTGTGAAATTTTATAAACTCGATTACAGTCAATCTCGTTTCCTGAGCCCTCGCTCGTCCCTTGACGCTGACCGTAAAAGCGAATGCTCTGGGCATGACAAATGATAATTTTGAGCAGGTACTCTTGCTTTGAAAATAGAGTTGTAGCTGTCTTCTAAGGTTCAGTTCATACGTCGCATTTCTGCCGCGTCGAATTCAATTTAATTAAGTGCGGCAGAAATGCAACTGTGGATTCATACGTCGAACTTGTGTCGCACTTAATTCAGAATTTATACTGTCGGGTATGTCGGCCAGCGGAAAATATTTTAAATGTAGAGTATTCAATATGGCGGACGAAAATACTGAGCGACGAAGGACTTTAATTTTGCGAAAAATTCTCCGCCAATGGAACAAGAAGGAGAAGGCTGACAACGGAGCAGTATGTGTTGCAATATGTTCAGGTTGCACTGGGTCGAGAATGGCCAAGTTTCTCCCCTTTCTTTGGCGGGAGAACATTTACGCATGCTCAAACATTAACATAATGTATGCATTAGATTCGACACGGCAGAAATTCGACGTCTGAATCGGTGTCGCATTTCTGTCGGATAATGCGACAAGACCAGTCGAACGTGCGGCAGAAATGCGGTAGCCGATTCAGACGTCGAATTTCTGTCGAATTTAATTCGTTGAATTGAATTCGACACGGCAGAAATGCGACGTATGAACCGGGCCCAACTTTGAGCTGAACGACACTGAATATCATCGATCTCTCGGTAAGTAAACACCAAACAATTCTAGTTTTCGATTTGTTAATCACAACTAGCGATATAGCTAGTTATCTGGAAAGATTCTTGTTAAGTGAGTTACAATTAATCTGAAACATACTAAAACGAAAAACTATGTAAATATATTTATAAATTCTACTGTACAATGGTCGCAGGAAATGGAAGACTTGAAATGAAACTTTCCAGTAAAATGTTGAAAATATTTAGCTGGAGACACAACTGATCTGGTACCCAGACTTCACTCTGCCTCAGTCTCCCTTAAGGTGGCTCCCTATAGTTTTACGACCGCACGCGCGCTCAGGACGAAAGCTCAAGTAATCTGTGCGCGCTCGAAGGAAAACGTCAGTGTTTTTCGATATTTGATTACGTCAATATGAGCACAACAAGCAAAACTGACAGTGAATTTTCTCGCGTTCCTTCGGTGAAAGTTCGTAAAACTTGGCAGATTGGTAGCAAATATTTTACTTTAGTCGGAGCTCGTTTTTCAGGGAAATCTATAAGACCAGTTTTGTCGCAGCGGTAAAAGACATAAATTTGCAAAAATAGAAAAACCTGCCTTTACAAACCCTACTTTTTTCGTGTTTAAAATTCGTGTCCCGCAAGAAGCGATATGCTATGAAACTTTTGGAAGATTTCACCGAAGGAAATTCAAGAAAATCGCAAGTAAAGCCATAAAAAAGTAAAAAAACATATTTGTTCGGGCATTTCTAATTCAAGACTAAAACCAATAATTTTAACAGAGATGATAGTAAAACACTATTTAATCATTGCTTATTACATGTAATTAGTTTGAGAGGACTGGGTGTAAACTGAATACGAATGCAAAAACGGGATTCAAAACATAACACTTGCGCGCGCAACGCCATAAATGATTACCCTATGGAGCCACCTTAAGCCTGCCCGTAGGAGATCTGGGTTCATTATTACAACTGATTTTTATTGTTCAAGTACTGATGAAAGCTAACCGAGAAAACGCGTAGGCCGGTAGAGTCGACCACCCGATCTCGTTATATCCTGCTTGACTATTCCTTAATAACATCAAGTTTGTCTAGTACTCCTCTGGAGAGTTTCAGTACACAGCCGGTGAATATCTCATATATAGTTTCATCGTCTTCGGAGATCAGATTCACTGGTATGGCTGTCTTCTCAATCCACTTGTCCTCTGTAGGGTCATAGCATTCAACACTCAACTCACTTTCCTCGTAGACATTTGTGCCACTCAGTACATAGAGTGTTCCCTTCAGACAAACCATACTGCCATTTGCGCGAGGAACTTTCAAGCTTCCAATTAACTGCCATTCGTTTGTCGAAATGTTAAACATCTCACATGTTTCCAAACACAAATCCCAATTCTCCAACCCTCCGGCTACAAAAATCTTCCCTTCAGTTGCCACACCAAAAGAGTACGCTCTCGCTTGTTGCATGCTTGCAATTTCCTCCCATTTCTTTTCCACAGTGTCAAATCTCTCAGCTTTCGAAACGAAGTCATCCTCTACCCTTCCGCCACAAACATACAAATGATTGCCAGCCGCAACAACACAAGAGTGTTCCCTGCAGCCCTCATGAGATGACAAAACCGTCTGCCATGAAGACCGCTCAGCACTGAATCTTTTGATGGTGGATTTTCTGGATGATCTATTGATCTCTATAGAATAGAATTCGCCTCTAACAAGAGTCACCTCACAACAAGTTGTGGTGGGACAGTTCAAATGATCCACAGTAGACCAACAATCAAGAACAGGATCATACCTCTCTGCCTCACCGTCAAATGGAAAGGCGTACAACTGATCACGGTGGTTTATCATTTGAGTGTACTCGTTTCTCTCTGACAACCCGTCTGCTAATCGCTTCCACTCGTCTTTCTCTGGGAGATAACACAAAGTGTACTGCCCTCCACAAGCAACAATGACGCGGGTTTCAAGCCCTTTTCTCGGCGACTGCGGAAAATTTTCTTCACTTAAACAGCCAGGCTGCTTTATAGCTTTGGAGATCAGCTTGAAACAATCAGAATTCTCTTGCACGAGCTTGTTTGTCACGACATCCCATAAAAAGTCACGCGATAGGAAAGCCAGTCGCAAGTGACGAAACAATTGTTCAAACCATGCTTTTCGCTCGCTTTTGCTTCGTTCGATCCACTTTAATATGATCTTAAACACATCTGCTTCAACAGCAACTGAAATTTCGTCGCTTGAAATCCACCTCTCGACTTCTTTAACTTCCAAGCTTAAGAATTCCTCCATTTCTGCAACAGATGCAAAGTTCTCGTGGATGAACTTTCTGGTGTTGGTGATCAGTTCGTCGCACTGGTACATCTCAGCAAAATAAAATGTTGAAATGCAGTTTGATTTGGATATCTGTCGTTCTAGAAATTGCCCGGAAAGTTTTTTCAAGATCGGAATGACAAGAAAGTTCGCTGCAGCGATAAGATCCTTAGAATTCTCTTGAGTTATCTCCACACTTCCTGTGTAGATGAACTCCAAAACATCTTCCATTACAGCACCCGAGATCTCCTCAAACCGAACAATCCCTTCTCGGTTTTCTTTCATGTTGCTCTGAAGAAGCTTGGAGAAGAACAGGCTTGCTACGGAAAGCACATTTCTATGAGCTTTGAATTGTTTGCCATCTTTCGTCACCAAAGTTATGTCGCATAAATGATCTTGTCTTCGCAGCATGTTAAGCCGCTTCACTAATTCCACACAGAAAGCAGCTTGTTCCGCATCAGAGATTGGCTGTAGATCTTCCATATTCCAGAAAATAAACTTACAGATTCCACTGGAACCGTTTAGACGTCCTCAAATAGCTCTAAGAAATCACGACCGGGTACAGATCGCTAAGCGAGATCGAAATCGAAACTCTTCTTTCACGGAAGAACAAAAGTAGACTTTGAGCGGGATGACGTCATCGTATGATGACTGGAAAGATTGGATTGGACTGGACTAAAAGGATGGACAGGACTAGTAAAACATGGACCTGTAAAACGTGGGCTATTGAAAATCGCGAACTTGTAAAACGACCACTTGTAAAAACAATACTTGTAAAACGCGGAGAAGTAAAATTGGAGAATTGTAAAACGTGGACAGGTTAAAATTGCGATCCTTTTAAAACTAAGACTTGAAAAACATGGACTCATGATTAAGACGAAACTAGTAAAGTGGCATGAGATCCGTTGATGTCATCTCGTCTTGTTTAGTTTATGATGTATAAACTCGCATATGCCTCCTTTGGGCTTGTTAAGTCAACAAGGAATCAAGAAATCAATAAGAAATCCTTTTCCTTAACAGAACAATGCAGACCCTGTACCTCAACAGAAAATATTCAGTGAACTGTAAACATATCTTGCAACAGAAATAAACCAAAACAAACCTTCCTAGCATAAAGCAAATGGCTTTTTTATTTAGAGCACGGTGTCAGACACTCCGGAACTCTACTTGGAAAAATTCAGATAGGAAATCAAAAGTGTCTATGATCTCTATAGTCGAAAGTCTTTCGTCAATTACTGATGTCTCCATTCCTTCCATACACTTTCCCTAGCTCTTGTAAGTGCAAAGCAGACAAAGCATTTTCCTACAGTTAATACGTGTCGATATACAAAAGACTCAGTGAATTTCGGCCGAGTTCAATTAGCGACACACACTGGCCACAAGCAGTGGCATTTAAAAAACTAGCAAAAAAACATGGCTCACATCCTCTTGTGGCATTACACGTCTAGCGAATAATCTGCAGTGATTTTCGGTACATTTCTGATATCCCTTGATGTCGATTATCCACCAAGTTACCGACTGAAGCGAAGTAAAAGACGCCCAAACAAAAAGAACCTGCGAGCAGGCCAAAACAGGTCAGTTTCAAGCATTTCTCATTTTGCAAAATCGCCTCACTTCCACCCAAATTGCGGCCCATCGCTCAGATTTCGCTCAAAGCATCTAGAATAACTGTTGAATTCTCTGAATTTTTTCCAAGCCCGTAATACAAAGTCTTTTAATTTTGCCATGTTTGCTATTACCCAAGATGATCTCTAGCCAACATGATCATCGCTCACAGCCTTTGCCAGGCATTTCAAAAAATAAAGTAATGTAACGTGATGTCATGTCATGTCATGTCATGTCATGTAGCCTGAGCTTGGTCCACCGCTTGTGTCTACAGTCGTTTCATTTGTAAACTTTTTCAGGAAATGCCTGGCAAAGCGATCGACTCTTTGCGTTTGGACTCAAACAAGTGCTCCCAAATTAAAGACTATTTGGTATACAACAAAGGATGGGTGTATAATTAGATCAATCGGTAGTTGACAGAAGCGCTGCCTACAATTACCCAAGGACATTGAGTTGACTCGCCGAATCCGTGGAGATTGAGCATATAGTGGATAACACTTTCACGAAACAAACGGCCCCTTTAGGAGCCACCACATGAATAAAAGCAATGATCAATTGATCCTTTAGGGAATAACCTCAAATAATAGACCCAACAAATTTGTGTGATACGATTCAGCAATGACTTTGCGACCCAAGTTTTTGGCAACATATTTATTATTTAGGAAAAACAACCCCCGCGAGGTGTTGAAAACGTGAATAGAAGTCAAGTTGGTTGGAAAAGTTTTGTTGTAGCAATTAACGTTTCCTTAGTTGTTTCGGGAATATATGACGCGGGACCCACCGAACAGGTAACCATGCATCCCGTTCCTCGATTGTCTATAAAACTACAGCCCTTCACTCTTTCCTGTTTTTAAAAAAAACATTTTAGGACCAAGGCATTTAGAACTGAGATATGATTCCTCGTATTTCAGTGACAGAAAAATCCGATAGCAGTTTTCACCATGGTTGGCTTGGCGCGCGTTTTCAAGTGAAAACTGCGCTTCCGGTGTCGCCGCTTCAACCTGAACGAGATTTCCGGCCATTTGTTGATCCGCTCACGAACATGAATCTAGTTGCTAGAACTTCAGACAACGCATAACAAAAATATATATATATAAATTACGAGGCAGAATTGGAGTTTTGTACTCCTACATCGAACAGTAATCAATCGATAACTCATCCTAAATTTCTTGAACGCGAACTCAAGTGAGCTCTGTTTACGTTCGATCGAAGAGGGAACATGAGATTCGTCTAAAGCTTGTTGCAGAAACTCTTCATAGGCTCAGTTCTCAGTGCTCAACACTCTAGCCACAGAAGGGTTTTTCTTCTCACCAACAAGGTTTTTAGAAAACATTTCAGTTATTTTATTACATTTTTAGTCTGGAAATTGGGTTGTAGTTTCGAGTAATTTGGCGCGTTACTTTGGCGCGTGGCCGTGTACATAACGAAAGTGCTGTTTAATGAACGGCTCGTGGTCCAATATTTACGTATTACGGTATATTGTTATTTTTTTATCATGATTTCGTCTAGAATCGGAGCATGCATCTGTTTGATGGCAATGTTAGGTGTAAATGTTGACCGTGTTTAGCTCCGTCTATGCTCAGATTGTTGTTTACTAATCAAGAATGGTACACATTCGATCATTTTTAGCTCATTAATGACGCGCATGCGCCATGAATGAGTTATTGTAATGGTGCAGATGTGGACGAAAGTTATACGTAAACGGAAGTTATGCGTGGACGGAAGTTGACCCTAACCGGAAGTTCCCGCTTAGTAAATGTTAGAATTTATAACGCGATGAAGTTAAGATACACATGTAAAGAAAAGCAATGCTTGTATAGTCCAAAAAAAAATAATAATAACAGCAAATCACATCTCCTATAATTTGTAACGTTTACAAAGAAACCGAAATGTTCATACCTAAAGCGGCGTCATTTGAAGACATGCTTCCGGTTCAGTTTCTCATATCATTAGAGAGCTTAAGCACAGACGTTTTTGAGCCACGGACGTCAACCGGAAGTCGAACCTTCTCCTCCTCGACGCGTATTACTCGCTTTTCGTTGAAAATGTCAAGTTTTAAATGCTAAAATGAGAGTTTGCAACTCATTGGTCGGGCATGAAAACGTGCTAAAAGCAAGAACATAAACTTCCGGTTGACGTCCGTGGCTCAAATTCGTCTATGCTTAAGCTCTCTATTAGCTCATGCAGACCGTAGAGGCAGGCACGTTGCATGACGCACATTCTTCATTTTTAAATACGGAAAAAATCCCTCTCTTCTGCTCATATGAAAAGGCGAAACACCTACCAATTTCAATGTGGCTCTGAAACGGAATGTCATGAAGTAGAGGGTGCGTACACCTCGCTGACCTGGTGAAAAAAGTTCTTTTCTTCGCAATTCCACGGCCGTGAAGATTCCAATGGTTAGAACGCAATGTGTTTAGAGTGCCAAATCGGGGCAGACATAAATTAGAAATTAGGCCGCGTCTAAGTCTTAATGAAGAGATTCTAGGCCCCCTCCAAAAAAAAGTAAAATGGCAATGTAATGACACATTTTCTTTACTCATCTAAAAAATTTAAAGAATGGCAAGTTTTTGATAAGCGATGCACGTTTCAGTATGTTTATCTTTTATGCTGGTAAATTTAATTTGGCGGACTGCTCACCAATTAACCGAAATTTGGGTAAAAAAATTCCTACGACATTATATCAGCTTTGAATCAGGAGCCATAATCGGGGACGGAGACCGTAAGTCTCGGGATTCGGGCCACCTATGATATGGGACAATTTTTCTATTTTAAGAACAAATTGCGCCATCCTGACGTCATATATCTGCGCGTATTCACGCACATGTCAGGGGCTCTCGCGTGGATGTTGTCACGTTGCGTGATCAAATGATGAGAGTTAGAGATTCTCGCGTATTTTTCACAGCGATGGCAGGGGAATAAGGCAGGGAATACGAACCAGGGCGCTTATATGTAGTTTAATGCTCTGAGCTAACGGAAAAGGTGGGTTTTTCAGGGTCGAAAACAAGACTTCAATCTCGCGCTGGGAATGAATAATAAGATCTGCTCACGCTAGTTGTAAGCTCACGCGTATGCTTAAGAATATAGCAAGAAAACTCTCTACTCTGGTATCGAGTTAATTTGTGAGTTTCTCAGACAATGTTTAATCATAACCAAAACCTGTTTTGATGGTTTCTTATTGCCTCTGCTTGTTTGGTGAGTTTGCAAAGGTTTTTGAAAGGAAAGTCCGACGCGTACAATTAGCTCATTTGCATAGTGCAGCTCGTGCACTTTCAAGTCCGAGTCGATGTTTTCAATTGTCAACAAATCTTGACAAAGATTTCTTTCGTTATCTTTTGTGTTGACATGCTGCAACAAATTTCACGAATGCAAAAAAGGCTACTAACATCGTGTGTGTTTCTTCAACACAACCATAGTGAAGTTTTACACTGCGAAAATGAAAATAGACAAGGATTTTTTATAACTCGATCAACAAAATCGAAATCGTTATTCCAAGTTGATTAAAGAAAGCGTCATCGTAACTTTGCTGATTGTTTCTGCTTTATTCACATATTTCCAGCTTAGCTTTTAATATGTTCTCAAACATTTATCAATCTTAAACATATTTAAAAACTATAGAGCTATTGTTTGAGTTCGATGTACGCTTTCACAGGAAAGAGCGGCGGAAGTACAATTTTCATGTTTACTGACTGTACAAAACATGCATCGGCGGGCGCTCTCATTCATCGACAACAGAGAATTTACTGGATTTTTACACGAATAAAACTGAGCAGTATCTACGGACGTAAAGTTATTATGCCTTGATGAAACATGAAGCGTTGCTTACAATTCAAGCGAAACTCAAACTAGCAATTATTTTATTTTAGTTTTCGGTCGCGATAGACTGACAAATTCCTCGCAAGCGTGTGGTTAGAGGAGCTGGGAAACTATGAAGTCCTGAAGCTCTGCTATATCTAAATATATCCAGTTGGTTTTTTGCAGTATAATGGAAAAGCTGTTAATCTTCAACATATGTGAAATTTAAAGTGGAGTAATGTACAGTTCATGTGAAAGAAGCATCCGTCGGAACACAACTTGGTCAGCGATATATATAAGCTTACAGCGGAACATACCTAACTTCGACACTGTCTTACTTCACTCAAACTGGAGCAGCTTACGACGAAAATACTCAAGCAAAATTCCAACAGACGTAAACGCGTTGAGTTGTGGGCCAAAAACGTGAAAAATTTCGGGAATTTCGGACGCCATTTCCCCCGCGCGACATCCGCAAAAATCCTCGCAGCATGCACGCGCGTGTGCCGCAGGTGATGGCGCAATTTGTTCTAAAAATAGAATTATTGTCCCATATCATGGGGACAACCCCAATACTAGAAATGGCGCGCGCTTACGGTCTCCGTCCCCGATTATGGCTCCTGCTTTGAATATTATACTTCAATGTTCGTCTCTGTATATATAGAGATTCAATGGTACAGTGTACCAGATGTACTTTATATATCTTTTTTTAAAATCAAACAAAGTGATTTTTACCAAACGTGAGTTCAAGTAATCATAACAGATTTTATCTTGAGAAAACTTATAAATTGGAGACTCATTGGAGGTCTCACGCTATGATAAAGATAGAAAGGTCACGTGAAATATTATCAGCGCACTTTAGAAATAGTAAACCACAAAATGGCAGTAAATTTCTCTTTAAAATGCCTGTAATAATAATTATAAAGAGTTGGCCTGGCGTATTGAACCTTGTGTATTATTAAAGAATTTATTTGAATAAGCCATTTAGTTTATGTGTCTAAAAAAAATTCAAGAATGGCAACTTTTTGATAAACGGGTCGGGTTTCGTTATTTGCATATTTGAGTGATGATAAGTGTAATGTTGCTGGCTGCTCGAAAATTTACACAAATTTTGACAGAAAATTCGTACGATAAAATATAGCAGCGTTTACAAGCATATTCAACGTCCTGACCATCTCTGTGAAAGGTTCAGCAATCCAGTGTACCAATTTTAGTTTCCATATAAATGCATATCTTTCTAAATCAAACAATGCTCTACTTAACGTCACAAGAAAATATCATAGTTAATGTAAATTGACTATGAAACTTGTAAATTCGAGACTCACTGCAGTTCTCACGCTATGATAAAGACATAAAGGTCAAGTGAAATATTTTCAGCGCGGTAAATTTCTCTTTGAAATGCGTGTAACAATAATTATGAAGAGTTGGCCTAACGTATTGAACCTTTCATATTGTTATAGAATTTATTAGAACATGTGTAGTTTATGTATCTAAGTTTCAGTTTTAGGACAGGAATTTGTATTTTATTCAGAATTTTGGTTATGCTTAGTTGTTATTAGTGTATATGGCTGTATCTCACAAGGACTGTGAACTACCGAATACACCAATTTTGATTGGCTGAAATCGATATTGAAAGCGGTCTAGGTTTTCCCATCCGAGACCGGCATCTAGACCGGTAATGTTGAAAAAGTTGTTCTTAAATACAAAAATATTAACTACATTCTTCTAGCAATATTTTTTATCGAAGTGTCAAAAAGCCCGATAAAAAAAAGTAAAGAGGATGAGCAAATTTTGGCAGAATTAAGTTCAACTCATCGCCGTTCGCAACCAAAATGTCAGTTCCCTACAAACCCGTTACATTAAACAAATTAAATTGTTCTTGTTTCATCGCTATATAATAAACACCTTATTAACCGAGCTTAGTCGGTCTGTATGGGAGAATCTTGACCTCGGTCGTGTGTAGACCTCACTGTGTTCGGTCTGTACCACGACTTCGGTTAAGATTCTCCCATACAGACCGACTAAGCTCGGTTAATAAGAGCTTAATAATGACCAGCATGAAGAACAGCGATGAAGATGAGATGTAAACGTCTTTTGTTGAAGTTTCTTCTTGTTTTGCGGAGTAAGGAAATGAATGGTAACCATAGTAAAATAAAAATTCCAAAAAATTGTGTTTGTGGTGTATCGTGGGGCGATGTTTTGCTCTCATGTCCCTCCCCCGCCCCGCCCCCACTCCTTTACTTTCTTATTATTTCCCAGTGATCTTTGCGAGTGTAGTTCGTCTCCGCCATTTTGGCACGTGTGCAAGAAAAACAGCGGAAAACTGAGTTTATCGTAGTTTCAAAGGTTTGTTCTTTGTTTCAGAACGGCTTGAGCCAGTGATATTACTTGATCTGGGTCATAAGCTAACTTTGTTTACTTCTTTGCTTGTTGGAACGAAGAGGTGGAATGTGGAGACCTGTTTGTTGACAACGTCTGGACGACGGTAAGCGCGCTTGGAAATTGTTTTGCGGTGTGATTACCTTACAGTTTAATAAGATAAATACTTAAATAGATAAATAGTAGCGAGCCGTCCAAAGGTAACGAGCCCACCAAGGACCTTCGCGTTAATTGTTTCTTACTGCACACGCAAATTCACAAGTTCGGTGACCCCTATTTTTTCCTTTGATGGAGTATTTTCTCTACCAATTTTCTATGTTTAGCGAAAAAATGAAGAAAATCAATCAATTAGAAGTTTGAATTGTTTGCAAAATGCACTATTGAATTCCGTTCTTTTTAGCTCTTCGTTTATCTGTGCGGCAGTTTCAAATGCCTCTTGAAGGGTTACGTTTTGTGAAAACGTTGGCAACATTTGGAATTAATTATACAACAGACCCACTTCTACAAAATATGGCTAAGATGGTTTGTCTCCGTTGAGTCACCTTTGATATTTTTAACTATAAAGCCGTAGACCATGCTGAATTACTTGTGCTAATTTTTCAAAATCATGGAAATTTTCCACACGCTTTATCTCTGAAACCAAGTTGGTGACCTCCAAATTTTTTGCTTTTCCGACACAAGTAACTCCTTATCTGACTGCAGTAAAAATTAAAAAAATATCAACTGGAAAATTTGCGAACCAACGTCCTTAAAACAAAACCAGTAGAATTTTCATCAAATAACAGGAACAAAATAATATGAACTTTTGGTGAAAAAATTAAAATTGAAAACTCTGTCTCATTTTCAGCAGGAGCGTATTAAAAGGAACGATTCTTCAAATTTAAATTGAAAACTCGTTCAGTGTACTGAGATGTTGTTTAAGCAGACTAACACAGCAGTGCATCATGAATTAGAAATAGTTTATGGTATCTGACTAGCTTTCCTGCTGACCACTGAGAACACGGTCTTGGCAGGAAGAGCCAACCCATATGGCAGCAACATAGATTTAAACTGGAACAAAGAATGTAATCTGATGTTTAAAGAACTGTTTTTACGAATTTCCGTCTTTTTTTTTTTGTTCAAAGAGCTCAGTCATACCAACTATAATTATATAACGCTTTTTGTTCCCCGAAAGTAACAACCCCTCAATAGTAACGACCCTCCTAAGGTAATGAGCCCTAAAGGCTGCTAATTCCAAAAGTAACGACGGTCGTTACTTTCGTAAGTTTACGGTATTTTAGATTTGTTTCATGCTTAGAAGCGTATCCTCTGCATTTCCAGTGACCATCTACAGGTTTGGTATGGATATTTTCTGGGACCACACAATATGTTCATGTATGGGCTTATATTTTGATGAGTTACTGGTTCATTGGTCAGAGTGGGTTTACTGAGATATGGATGCATGCTGCAGTTTGGAGAGCACAAGATCTAGGAAAGGGTAAGAGTTATTCAAGCCATAGCAAGAGCAATAGACCTTTTCATGGTTTCTGATGCCATCTTGCTTGGGGGGCAAACACGACAAAAATTACTGTAAATGTATGGGGAAGATGGAGAATCTAATGTCTAACAACTCATGGAAATTTGAGTTCTGAAGTATTTATGAATTAAAAACTAAAGATACTTACATAAAAGAATTTACAGATCACATTTTAGAGAAATGGCCTCGCTTGGCCATACATTCCATACATTAGTTTGTAAAACCGAGTTGCAATTCATGGGAAAATTAAGAGTGAAATTAAAAGTACAATTCATTGCCTAACAGTAAATCTATATTCTTCAAATTTGACCAAACAAACCTGCCGTTGGGGTATCTTTTCCTTGTAACTCATAAAATACTCAGAGCGTCAGTCACTCTCAATTTATTGGGAATTGAACTTTTGACTTTTCCCATTCATTCACAGCAATTTTTACTGTGTGTGCCCCTTAAGCAAGATGGCGTCAGAAACCATGAAAAGGTCTATTTCAAGGGGGTCGTACAGTACAGGGGGTCTTGGCCACTGTTTACAAACCGAAAAAACAGCGAATCACAGATCACAGATATAAAAATTTCATTTTCCTGAATCACGAAAATAAGCAAGTAATGTACTCTTTGCCTAGTGGCTAGTGACAACTTAGATGTTACTAGCCAAAAAAAAATTTTACTAGCCAAGCGTTGATGTTGGCTTGGTCCAATAACAGCAGAATTACCAGCAAGACTTGTAAGCTACACAATGCAAGCAATTCTTTTTAATACATACTGTTGGTGATTACATCATACTTAAACCAGTTCCAGTAATAAAACAACAAGATATTATATTTATAAATCAATGTGAAAAATGAAAAAGAGTGCATTAGCATTTAGACTTACATCTTCTTCCTGAGTGGGTCATTTCTTTTCAGAACTCTTGTTTTTTGGCTTTTTCTTTTTTACTGCTAGTAAAACCTTATATCCGTCATGGAATTTTAAGAAAAACCAAAACAATGCAATTTTGCATCTAAAACCTCTTGACCAGTTGACATGTAGTCAGCACACCTTGTGTCATGCTTGACTGGTAACGTTAAACACTAGGGCGAACCAATTTATCACCGAATTGCGCCAGTTTTAATTTTTTTTTTAATTGCCTGGTGTTTTCCTCACATCAAATCTCTCAGGCTAACAGATCACGAAGAAAAATCCAGGGATTTTGCCGAAATGACTTTCAGGACTCTGTTTTTCTTTGAGACTTCCATGGAAAAATATCAAGACCCCAAAACATCATTGTAAAAACTGTCGAGACTTCTTCAGTCTCTGCACAGACAGGAGCTTTAGAATTTAAACTGTTTCAAAAGCAACGTTAGCGAAATTTGACTGCTAATAAATGTTGAAGGAAATAAATCTTCCTCATGTTATTATTTCTGCAGTGGTAAGTTTTGTCAGTATGGACACAATGACAAATCACCTACGTGTTGTTACGTTAAATGAAATGTTATCCTTTCACAGTTCCGCATGATTTTGTGTGGGATTTTATCAGGATGCCCATGTTTTGTTCTACTAATTTTGTAACAAAAAAAGAAGATTGATGTGTGCTTTCAGAAAATGTTGTCTTGTTTGTCAATATTTCTTTCAATATAATAACATGTTCAGTTTTTATACCCTTTCAAGTACCACACAGCGAAAAGTAAACAATCAAATTCTGACCTTGTTTCTGAGTAAAGTGTTAGTGTTTGACTTCCTTGAGAAAGACAGAAACTAGTTTGGCCAATTTCATTTTGTTTACTAGCCAAAGTGGCAAGTGGAAATCAGAAACCTACTAGCCAAAACTAAATTTCTACTAGTTTGTGGCTAGTTGGCTACTGTTAGTGTCGAGCCCTGAGGTGTGAAAGCAGGCTTTTTTAATTTTATGTTTAAAAATCTTATTCTATTTTGTTTTTGTTATGTAGCCTCCTGATCAGAAAGCAAAGTATGCTAAGTTGAAGAATGTCAACAATTCACTGCAGTTGGTGAGTATTTACTGTACATGTGTTTAGCATACATTTATAACAATATTCTCGAAAGAAAAAATATTCAAAAAAGTTCCTATCGTGTCACTACAGTGTATATTTTTCTTACAAACACAACACGAACTTGTTCAACAGGAACTTGAACAGAAACAGCAGGAGTTAGATGCTCTGACTACTCGCATCCAGAGCCTTGAAGATGTAAGTATACTAGAGTAACTATTTTGTGCATGTGTGGGAATTAGCTGCCTAACACAAAACATGCTTATGGTGTTCATTAACTTGAATAAGGACCCACACATTCGTCAAATTGTAGTGATTACATGTATTAATTTTTTGAGTTCAAGTTGCAGTGTAGAATTTCTTGTTCCAGAAAGCTGTAATCCACATCATAACATGTAACCTAAGAATACTTTATATGCTGTACAATTATTTTAGAGCATGCATGTAATTTTTATGCTAACTGTACATGACTTGTTCCTCATTACATAAAATTTTAACTTAAAAAGGGGAAAAGATAAATGTATACACTGTGTCACTTAAGCCTGCAATTGAACCGAACCATTCATAGGTTACCTTTAGCACTACTGCTTATCAGGTTAAAATGGAGTACATTACATGTAAATTTAATCATGCAAACAAAGTTAGTAGTTTAACACTTTTATTAAGTCAAACTTAAACTCTCCCTACTAATTCATACACGTATCTGTGTTTGTTGATTTATGTCAACAGGAAGTGTCCAGCTCCCCAGTCAAACAGGAACCTGGTAAGAGAAGCCATGAATGGTGTTTTGTTGGAAATTATGCTTAAAGTTCTACCATTGCTACTCCACAATATTTTCACTCTGCAACAGCAGCCACATGTTGACTTAGAAGTAGAGTCACATTGAACAGGATAATAAACAGATCCAGATGAAAGAAGTGCTCATTAGCTGTTATTTAGATGGTCACACATTAGGGTTTTATCCACAGACTAAAAAGTTAGAACCACCTTGTACAGTGTAATAAACAGTACCACATGAAAGTACTGCTCAATAGCTTTCATTTAAATGGTCACACACTTGGGTTTTATCCACAGACTAAAACGTTAGAACCAACTTGAATAGCATAATAAACTTAAGAAAAATATTGCTGACTGATAGCATTTATTTAAATGTGCAGGAGATCTGAGATGTTCATATACCTGTTGTCTGATAGTTACCCAGCCACATGTAGTCCATTGTATTTTGATTGTGTTACTTTGTAAAATTCTTTGTTCTTTTTAGAGTGGTACTGTATTGCTTTCAGCTTATCACATGCTCTGCTATGCAGTACTACATGTACATGCATACACTGCAATCGTTTGTTTGAACCGTGTTTCTCCATTGTATTTTCTGTGACTCTATGAAAAATTAAATGAGCTGGGAGAGAAGAAACAAAGCTTGATCGATGAGATGGAGAAGGAGAACAGAGGAACTCCTGCAGAAGAAAGAGAAAGACTTCTGAAACAGGTAACATCTCTTATGATGAGGCTCCATGTTATTTCTCCTTGTTATTGTTATTTTCTAAATGCTGTTGCAGGGCTGTCCTCAGTTATTACTTGCAATAGGATGGCTGCAGCGTGCACAATGAAAGAAACTGGGACCTTTACTATACGGACCTTTAATTGATCTGTATTACTATCAACATGAATAATGGCTGGCCATTTGAGCCCCAAACTGTGTAGAAATCTATCACAAACTTTGCTAAAGAGTTACTAGTTTTAAGTTTGCTTTCCATATTTTATATTTAACAGGTAAAGGAGGATAATCAAGAGATTGCAAGAATGGAGCGCAAGTATGTTTAGTTTATGAGTCAATGATCCTTACCTTAGTATTTTTTTAATTGTGTACAGGTACATACATGTATGTGTATTGCTTGTTCTTGTGGGACAAAGAATCCCTTAAGAAATGGGTTCGTCTTTTGAAATTGTGAAAAAAATATTTTAAGGCACCAGAGTCCATTTTCAGAGATGTAGCCTAATGTCATATGTTTCCTAACAGAAGGGGAGATCAAAGGGAGAGTGTAGGGGGCACTGCTCCTCCCTATTAATTCTGCTAGTAAAGTAGTACCTGTAATAAAACCGTTGTAAACTGATAGCTTCAAGTAACACTGGTCAGTAAAGGGCCGCATCACAGGCAAAACAAGGCATTTAAAACAGGTTAAAATTTTGTTTCTTCAAGACTTAGTTTGAAAGGTTACTTCAAGAGTTATTGTAATATGAATCAACTATGAAAATTTGGAATAGAACACTCCAAATGTTATGCGATGAGCATCCCAGTTGCTGTTATACTTGGGGAGCTTGGACATCTAGTTCATGTGTGGTGAGGCGGAGGGGATTGGGGTGCTAACTGTGATTTAAACGTTTTGGTAAAGACAATTGAAAATAGTTCAGATGTTTTGACAACCCCCCCCCCCCCCCCCCCCGCTACTCCAACCTTTGTCTAAGTAGTTTTGAAACAATACTACTTGGTAGCGTTACGACAACTATAAAGCCTGACTGAATTGAGAAGCTGATCGAAAAATATACAGGGACTGTGTACAGTTTTATTTTCACGTGTCCAACCATTCTCTTGCTGAAGTAAAACGTTTCTGTTGTAGGACTGCTGAGCTTCGGGAGAAGATTGAAACAGTCAATGGCGAAATTCAACAGCTAGACATGGATCTTGAAGAACATCAAGGCAATTAACCTCTGATTGTTTGAAACAAAGTGTAGTTACATGTATATTTACACGTTTTATTCCTTAGGCCCTGATGTCAAGATGTACTTAAAAGCTGTACGTTGTCAATTTGCCATTTGCTGTACGGCTATTGTTATCTGCACATGTAGTTTGCCACTGTGTGTTATTTTAGGGTAAGCTAGTGAAAAATTCTCTGGCTTGTACAAGCTGTAAGCAAGGTGAAGCCAAGATGAAATTGTAGTTTTCTTTCTTACCATACCGTGCGCATACTTGCTAGTTTAGAGTAGTCACTAATGAGTTTGTCCTCTGTTTTCAGGTGAACGAAACGTCAAGTACAAGGAATTGAAGAAGCGAGAAGAAACAATGGATGGTACGTCCTGCAGAGATTGTTAACCCCCCCCCCCGGGGGGGGGGGAGGCCTTCCATGTTAAAAAGGTCGGAGATGCTCGTCGTCTTGGTAGGGGTGTAACTCGTCTCGCTTAGAGTTTTCAGGACCAAAGGCCAATATCTTTAGCGGTAAAGGTATCCTTTAGGGTGCTCCTTGAAGAAATGATGAAAAAAACGCTATCACGTCCGTTTAAAAATGTTATCTATTAGGGATCAAATAAAGCTAAAGCGGCTAAGCCACGCTCACGTTGGTATTCTTCAGGGGTTTAATTCAAATTTTGCGACCAGCATCCCCGACCTTGTCACATGGGAGTCACTCCCTCCCTTCCCCCCACCCCCCTGGGCGTATAAAAGTTAGGAAGAGTGGGTGAGGAGTAAGAGCTACCTTAGTTCAAGAAAAATCCGGAATTGTTTTGGTTCTGCTTTACTACTCTCGTGATCGTTTTGAATATTGGAGATTAAACAAACTAAGTGATGTTTTTTGTTGAAAGGGAGTGAAAAATCAGTATTTTCAACGTAAGAATATGCTGAAATGTTGTATAGTCTATTCATTGATGTTTATATATTTTTTTTCAGATTTTCTAGAAACCTTTGAAGAAGTCAAAGCGAATGAGCAGGTTTGTCCACAGTTGCATTACAGCTTTATCGTGTCTTATACATAAATATCACAAGAATTAAAAACGGTCGGTTTTGGTGGATCCTAGCGATTTCTGAACGCGCCATAATGTAGTCAATAGGATTGTAACAAAGTCAAGTTTTCTGGCAAAATTTTGTATATTGTTTCTTCGCATTTATGTAAGTTATTTTTTGTCTTCTACAGGCGAGGAAACAACAGTTGGAGAACAGCATTGTGAACCGTCTCGAGCACATGAGCAGGGTACGTTTGTCTCGATATCCTCTTCACTTCTCTGTGGACCATAGGGCGTGTTCCTGGTTAAACACAAATTTGTCCCTCTCCAGAGCAAGAAATTCGGTCTTATTCCCACGTGATTCCAGCCGTCACTCGGCTTTTCCTTTGAAGCTGATGTTTTTTCTTCTTTTCGTTGTAAAGTTTTCATTCCTTGAGGACGGTCTCCGGACACTATAGACAGAAAAAGACAAAGCTTTTCCTTCTGTTTCGCTGGCCATTTAACTTCAGGTTCATTTTTTGGCATTGCTATTGTGGTTTGCTTCTGTCATTTCCTTACCGACATCTTCCGTGTCTTTTTTGTGTATTTCTGTGTTTTGGTTTTCCGCCTTGCAAGTTCCTTAACTGCGTTTTCAATCTTGTTCAGCACTTCTGGTGTTTTAATATGTTCTCTCTTATTATAATTGTTTATTCATTTGGTATGAGTGAAACTTGTTAGCTGCTATTGCTTTTATTGTTGTTGTTGTTGTTTCATAGGTCTGTTGTTGTTTTTGTTTTGTTCCTTTTTGTATTCCTTTCTGTGTTGAATCCATTCCAACACAACTTTTGCCTTCAAGTGTGCACGTATCTAAGTTCACTTAGGGTTAGTGCAAGACTTGAATATTTACCTGTTTCGTAACAAATATTTCATAGGGAATGATACGAACCAAGCACCTACCCAGTCCAGCTGAACTTCAACGCATGAAGGTACAGTTTTTTTGTCTTTCATTTTATATAATAGTGCAAAAAGACAGCCTATGCCTGGTCCACACTACGCCGGACGAATTTGAAAATTTATTTGTAAATTTATTATATACAGTGGTGTCTTTTCTTTCCAACTCACCACATAGGATGACTTGAACTTTAAGGAAACACAGATGCACAAGTCCCAGTCTACTGCGGCCAGTTTAGGCTCAGGTAAGGACTGGAGCACATTATTAAAAAGTTTTTGAAACTTGGATGTTAATGTAGAGACCAAAGAAAGTTTCCATATTACCAGGGTGTTTGAATGTGTAACGAAGAACAATTTGAGATGAGAGTTGATGAAGTTTGTGCTCTCCGGAACAAATTCACCCCAGAATAACGAGGCATCTTGAGTAAAAGGAGGTCCTTCTCTCAGAGTTTGCATTTGTGGAGCGCTTTCGATTGGTTTGTAAAAACACCTACAATGTTGTCTTGCCAGTCAGAGGTAATAAGTAAAGACATGATCTCTTAGCCAGTCAGGTACAAAGTCAGAGCCAATCGTCATTTGTTTTTCTTCGACTTCGTACATTCCAGCCTGTAAACCCACTATAACGCAAAGGCTTGGGCCCAGTAGATCCCTCAACAGCCCATTGGACTCAATACAGTGAATGGTCCCTCAAATTTACAGGTGGAATTGTAAAACTTCTTCAACTTCAGTTCTGAGATTCAACGCTAACTTGTATGTTTTCTTTCTGTAACCGTTAGAGCACACCCGTCTTCAAATGGACCTGGAGAAAGTAGAATAGGTTGGAAGCTTTTTGTTAATAGAGCTGTCATTCGCATGTCATTGTTTATGATAGCTGTCGAGGCTGGTTTTCACTAAGAGATAAGCACAAACACAGGCACAAGCATAACGTGAACGCCCACAGCACAAACATAAGCACAAGCAGACGGTAGTGATGATGCGCAGAACACAAGCATTAGCACAAACACAAGCAATTCAAAAATGTTTGCTTTTCTTGTGCTTGTGCTTATGTCAAGTGAGAACGCGCTACTGTATGGAACTGAAAATAAGGTATGCTTATTTTCGTGCTTGTGCTTATGTCGTAGTTAAAACCAGGCATTAGAGTTTCCGTGACACCTTTTAAGGTGTTGAGCCGAAAAAAATCAAAAATCCTTATAAGTAGATGGTACTCATCCGACACTTAGAAATCATTAACAGAGATTTTGTTGTATTACATTCTCAAAACGGTGCTAACATTATCACATGTTCATGTACCTGCGCTCGTACTCAAAAGTCTAGAACACTATTAAAGGTGAAAACATAAAGTGAATTGCTGAAGGGAAAAAAAATGGTAATTAGTTTGTGTAGCTATTTTCTTTGAGACGAAGGCATTCAGGGTTTGAAAACGTCTGCCCGACGTTTTCAATTTGAGCATGGATAGTAAAGAGTCTTCTACTATCCATGATTTAAGGTCATTCCACTGAAATAGAACCTGCACTGAGATTTTTGTGAAACTTTGCCCATTGATTGTTTATATTATAGGAACTTAAATTTTGAAATAAAAATGAGGGGTCCTCATGTTCGTCTAGGAGCAACAGCATCGTGTTTATACCCATATAAATCCTTATAATAGCACCATAATTGCAGTCACGATTGCTTGCTAAATTCACGTTTCCGACGATTGCTTTTTGTTCTACCCTGAGAATTGGTCCATATTTATTTTACACAGAGAAATTATTACTCAATTCAAAACAACAGGAAAAAATGATATGTCACCATACTCGTTTGCGAGAAAATGACGATTTACCTCTATGGCGAGGTCCAGCTGTAAACAAAAAGCCGCCATTTTTTAATGCGCGTGCGCTAATCACGCGTGAAATTATGCGCAGTAGGGATGCGCAATGCAATACTGGGGAATGACCTTAACAGCTTCAGTGGAGCGGGATAGTACAGTGCAGTTTAATTTTAACAAAACTATACTGTTAAGATTAGGTTTTACAGCGGTTTTCAATTTAGAGTCGTAAAATCAAAACCAAAGTAATTACTCTAGTCAATCACAAAGGACACAGACAATACAGTGAACCAATCAAAACTTGAGGTAAAAATGTGAAGCTGACGGGAAGCGCGGGAAAAAGTGCGCGAGCAAGTCACGATTGGTTTTGGGTTTAGTTTTACTTCTGATTGGATGAAAAAGTGGCGCGAGTTTTTTAAACCAATCATGTAGCGTAATAATACAAAACCAATCACTTTTCGACACTCACCCTTGTAATTACGATTTGTCTCATGTCTTTTGGCATTTCACCTTTCAAAGTTGTGGCCATGATAATTCTGTGATATGATAATCTTGCTTTACATTTTGAAAACAGCTTGAGACGAAAATAACGTCAGAGCTTGAATCACTGAAAGAAAGGATCCAGACAATGACCCAGGTAAATTTTGTTGTTATTTGTTGTTTATAGTTGTTTTGCTAACATAACTTTCGTGTGCAAATCGAAATTCGAGGAAATTGTACTATTGAAAAAACAGTACAGCTCAAAAAATCTTGCCGTCATGCTCTGTTTGATATGTATTACAAAATGAACAGATCTCTTAATTGGGAAAGTGTTTGTGTTTTTTCCTTAGGAACTTGAGACGTACAGTGATTTGGATACTCTGAGAGAACAGTCTGAAGAGAAGAAAACGGTAACATTATGATGCATAGAAAGTCCGTAGGGAGTCACCCCAACATAAGAAGTGCCTTATAATAAACGTTATTTTATAACTGAGAAAATTACTTCATTATGATTGACTGACAGCAGGCAAGTTTATCGTTAAGTTTTAATTCGTACAGCAGTGCAAATTAACGCGAGCGCTTTCGTGACTTTCCCAGTAATATAATAAATAAGAAACGTGTGAAGGCTCCTGCAATTAAGGTTTTACACTACTCGAGATATTTGGAAATTCTTTCAAATTGCACTCGCCTTAGGGCTCGTGTAATTTTGGGAGAATTTTCAAATATCACTCGTATTGTAAATGCTTAATTCCAATCGCATTTATACGATTTCCTAAACATATTCTTCAAAGAGCACCTGAAGTTGAATGTGAAACATCGACAGTGATTGAAAGTCGTTGTATCCTGTTTTATCTCATCTTCTGTGAACTGCTTACTATTCTTTACAGTTTTCGGTATTCCTTTCTGTGTTCTCGTACCAGACGAGTTTTTCTTTTTCTTTACAGCCCTTTCATATCAATGAAACTGTCTTACACTGAGAGCTACGAATCTTTTTACTAGGGAAGTAAGGTTTTTATTAACTCTGATTTCCGCCACTCATTCGAGTCTGGTCTACGTTCCTTTTGGAGCGCGGGCTGCGGTCTCGAACAGAGGCTGGTAATCGAGCCAAGGTTTTTTGTCAGTAGTTTAAAACATAAGCTTATAACATTTTGTTCTATCGGTAGCGTTTGCATGGAGAAAAGAAGACATTGTCCGCAAGGAAAGAAACGTTCAAGAAACGTAAGTAATTGACTGAACGGCCGATTGACTGACTGACTGACTGACTGACTGACTGATCTATTGATTGTTTCCTATTTGTTCTGTTCAGACGTTCAGAGGCTGTCTTCACTCTACGATGCCACAAAGAACAAGCTGATGGAAAATGAGACACATTCACAGGTATTGCTACCATTACACTTAACTGTTGTTAGTATATACCACACAAGTAAATAGTGCTTTTCGCGCGCTCTGTTTGGTCCGAGGTGATTAGCAAGTACTATTCACCTCCGAGCAGCCGGCGCGAGAGATTTTAAAATTTCCGACCGCTTGTCACACATAAAATAACGTTTTGGTCCGCTAATTATTCAGCTTGTGTGGTATATACTAAAACAATTATTCACCTCAGTGTCGATGAAAGTGATGGATATTTACCCCGCCGCTTCGCAGCTCGGTAAATATCCCCTGCTATTCACCTCCACTTCGGTGAATAATTGTTAATTATTTTTTAAAGGAAAGATATGTTCCAAGTCTTTTACTTTTCTGTACGATCTTTTGATGGACTCTTTTTCGCATTTCAACCACAGCTTGGAAACTTAGAGAGAAAGTGGCAGCATCACGAACAAAATAACTTCGTCATGAAAGAGTGTATCCTTTTATTTCTAATATCTATCATTATGATATTTACTCCTTTCACTCCAGGGTAAGTCCTTGACTCGATTGGTGTCGTTCAACTTTGAACTCTGGGATAAAACCCTAGCATGTGACCTTTCAAATGAAAGCTACTGAACAGTACTTTCATGTGGTACTGTTTATTATGGTGTACAAGGTGGTTCAAACTTTAAGTCTGTGAGTAAAACCCTAGTGTGTGACCATTCAAATGAAAGCTATTGAACAGTAGTTTCATGTGGTACTGTTTATTATGCTGTACAAGGTGGTTCAAATTTTTAAGTCTGTGAGTAAAACCCTAGTGTGTGACCATTCAAATGAAAGCTATTGAGCAGTACTTTGCCTTTTCAGTAAAAAATTGCATCTTGCTGTTTTGTATACCACTCCTTAACAGTTCTCAGTTATTGCTTCTAAAAGCATGGAGAGTGACTATCGCCCCTTGAAGCAAAATGTGTCAGAACAGCTGGAGGACATTAACAGACTGCTGATCCAGTCTCTTGGAAAATAACTACACCATTCCCGTCCCTGTGTTTTAAAAATGCATTACTTTCTTTTACAAAGCGTAACCAATTGTTGTAAAAAAGTACATTGACCTAACCCCTTTAACTTATGAAATAAATTGTCTGTTACAGCAAGCTGCAAACTTGGCTACACATTCACAGATAACTGTTATTTATAAAGTTTTTGAAGTTGCACGCGACTGACCTCGTGCCCAGATCTCACTCTGTTCCGCTCGGCCGTTGGATATCTGGGCTCGAGCACGCCAATGTTTATGACTTATAATTACATAAAACTGATCAAAAACGTATCTATGCCTGTTGACCCTATTGCCTCGTTTCTATGCCAAACCGATGAGAACTGGCCGGAACCTCATACTGCTACCTATCCCCACCCTCCCCCTGACCGTAGCCGACAGGTAAATCAATTGTGGGCAAGAGCCTGTAACCAGGGTCATGAAAGGAAAGAAGTGATCCGTTGCTAAGCAGCGTTTGTGACGAAAGTGAAAGGATTGGTTACCTTCCAGGCAGGGGTCATTCCTTAACTGCAGCTTTTTGTCTACTTTCATTCAGTATGTGTGTATTTCTGAGCGCTTTGATTGCCGAATAAATGTAAATCGATACCTGAACACTATTTAAAGGATTACAAATGAATTGCAAAGTTATGTACGGTTAGCAAGAATATAACTGTAACTAACATTCCAACAAAAAATAAATCTGCTTTACAAGAGTGTTTCGCAGCTACTCTGCAATTTCTCGCTCTTTCGAGGTTTGTGTTAACACTCGTATATAGAGTTTGTATTCCATATAAGGGAAAACTCTAAGTTGTAGCAGCGTTGTAATTTAAGCGTTTATGATTTCTCTTACAAGTTTTCAAACTTTTCGCGCGATTTACAACATCTGCATCATTCGCGCGGATTTTACCACTTTCCAAATTTTTTTCTTGTAAAATTTTATATACTTACTTTTTCTGTTCAAACAATCAATCTCGTTTCCAGAGCCCTCGCTGACTGACGCTGACTACAAAAGCGAAGGCTCTGGGCATGACGAGATATTTTGAACAAGAACTCTTGCTTTAAAAAGTGTTTTGCGCTTTTCTTCTTTTCAGCTGACGGGCACGTGTTTTCCACTTTTTTCACTCGCCTTCCCGTTTTCTTGAAAATCTGAAAGTGAAGAGCTAGCTATTATTTTCGCAGTCGAAGCAGTTTGAAAGAAAGAGTCATTTCAACAACAATTAAACATCTGCAGGACTATGTCTTGACAACGTCAAGTTTGTCTAGTACTCCTTTAGAGAGTTTCAGCACACAGCCAGTAAATGTAGCTGTATTGTCTTTGGAGACCATTTTCACTGGTATGGTTGTCTTCTTGATCCATTTGTCCTCTGTAGGGTCATAGCATTCAACACCCAAGCCACTTCCCAGCCCAAAGACATCTCCGCCACCCAGCACATAGAGTGTTCCCTTCAGACAAACCATACTGCCATGTGCGCGAGAAACATTCAAACTTCCAATTAACTGCCATTCGTTTGTCGAGATGTTAAACATCTCACATGTTTTCAAACAAGATGTCCAATGCTCCTTCCCTCCGGCTACAAAAATCTTTCCTTCAGTTGACACACCAAAAGCGTACCCTCTCTTTTGTCGCATGTTTGCAATTTCCTCCCATTTGTTTTCTACAATATCAAATCTCTCAGCTTTCGCAACGAAGTCATTCTCTGTTTCCCCGCCACAAACATAGAGATGATTGCCAGTCGCAACAACACAAGTCCCATGCCTGCAGCCCTCATGAGATGACAAAACCGTCTGCCATGAGCAACGCTCGACATTGTATCTTTTGATAGTAGATTCTTTCGTTGTTGTGTTGACTTCTATGGCATAGATTTCGCCTCTGACGACAGCCACCTTAGTAGACCTTGTGGTGGACAAGTCCAAAGTAGACCAGCCATTAACAACGGGATCATACCTCTCTCCCTTACCAGCAGATGGAAAGGCGTACAACTGATCACGGTACCTTAACATCTTAGTTCCATAGTCTCTCTCTGACAACCCGTCTGCTAAACGCTTCCACTCGTCTTTCTCTGGGAGATAACACAAAGTGTATTTCCCTCCACAGGCAACAATGGCGCGTGTTTCAAGCCCTTTTCTCGGCGACTGAGGTAGATCTCCTTCACATGTAAAGCTAGTCAGCTTCACTGCATCTGAAATCAACTTTAAACAGTGCGAGTTCTCTCGCACAAGTTCGTTTGTCACGACATCCAATAAAAAGTCACGCGATAGGAAAGCCAGTCGCAAGTGACCAAACAATTTCTCAAACGCTGCTTTTCGCTCGCTTTTGTCTTGTTCGATCCACTTTAATACGATTTCAAAAACATCTGCTTCAACTGCAACAGAAATTTCGTCACTTGAAATCCACCTTTCGACTTCTTTAGCTTCCAAGGTTAAGAATTCATCATTTTCTGCCACAGATGCAAAGTTCGCGTGGATAAACTTTCTGGTGTTGATGATTACTTCGTCGCACTTGTACATCTCAGCAAAATAAAATGTTGAAATGCAATTTGATTCAGACATTTGTCGTTCTAGAAATCGCCCGGATAGTATTTTCAAACCCGGAATGAGAAGATAGTTCGCTGCAGCGATAAGATTCTTGGAATTCTCTTGAGTTACCTCGACAGTTCCTGTGTAGATGAACTCCAAAACATCTTCCATAACAGCACCCGAGATCTCTTCAAACCGAACAATCCCTTCTCGATTCTCTTTCATGTCGCTCTGAAGAAGCTTGAAGAAGAACGGGCTTGCTGCAGAAAGCACATTTCTATGAGCTTTGAATTCTTTGTCATCTTTCGTCACCAAAGTTACGTCGCATAAATGATCTTGTCTTCGCAGCATGTTAAGTCGCTTCGCTAATTCCACACAGAAGGCAGCTTGCTCCGCATCAGACATTGGCTGAAGATCTTCCATGTTCCAGAATAAACTTATTTCTAGGAAATACAGAATCCTCCAGAACCGTTTAGATGTCGTCAAATAGCTTCAACAAATCACGACCGGTGAAGACTGGAAAACGAAACCGAAAGCGAAACTTTCGCGAACCTTTTCTTCTTTTGCGGAAGAATAAAGGGACACTGCGAGCGAACTGACGTCATCGTACGATGACTGGAAAGACTGAACTGGACTGGACTGGAGTGGACTAGAATGGACTGGACTTGAAAAACACGGACTTAAAAGACGAGGGCTAGTAAACATCGCAAACTTGTTAAACGAACACCTGTGAAAGGGAGACTTGAAAAACGAAGACTAGTAAAACGAGAACTTGTAAAACCATGACTTGTAATATGAAGACTAGTAAAACAGCAGACTTGTAAAAAGAAACGAGGAATTCTAAAGGTGAATTAGTATAACTTGCGAACTTGTAAAACGAGGACTTGAAAACGCGGAACATTTAAACAAAGACTTGTAAAACGAGAACTAGTGAAAATCGCAGGCTTACAAAAGGCACTAAAATGATAATCAAATGTAACATAAATAGAAACATGTAGCGAAATACTAAGAGCCACTAGTAACATTAGATCCGTTCCTGTCATCTCGTCTTATTTGGTTCCGATAATCTTGCAGCCTGTACACTGCTTGTCAAGTAAACCAAAGTGTTTTGTTAGTAAAGTATTCCCCGTTCCATGTCTTCCATACATTTAGTCCAAATTTCCAGCTGCTCCCTCTTGTGTTTTTCAAACTCCCGGCTGAGACAAAAAAAACACACGGCTTACCACCTCAGCTCGTGCTTCCTCCATAAAGAAAACTTTTTTACAATTAGTAATTTTGTCTTGCTACTGTTATTACATTTTTGCCAGACTTGTTCATTCTGATCATCACACTGTCGATCAGCGAAGCAAAAATTACACTTAATATAACGCGTAACAGATCACTCCTAATTAGTTTGTCGCTCTGAGTTTTCATTAATCGCAATCTTATATCATGAAGTAATTCCTCAAACAGTTTAAATTTCAACCAGTAATCGTTTTAATGTTTCCTATGGACAACAAAACAATGATTAACAGTGCAATTTCCGTACATGTTTTACGGCGTACAAGAGGAGACTCAAGGATAAAGTCACCAGGAGAGCTTTCCCCTCGAGAAAGGGAAGGGTACTATTGTATTTGGCCAAAAAGGCAATCTTCTACTGAGCAGGGTATAGTTTTTAGCTTGTTTTTCCTCTAAATCAGGTTCTATAGTCTCACTATTAAGAGCCAGTGCCCATAACTATGGACCAAACAACGGCACAAGTCGAAAAATCGATTTTGCTCATTTTGTGCCCATAGATTGGCCCTAGCTAGTAAACAAACGGATCATAGTTAGTTTCTGCTAATGCAGCTTTTTTGGGGAGAAATTTGCGAAAAACTATTTTGCCCCGATTGAGCTCAAAATCTACTTCCTGTTATGCTAAATTTTCTGAAAATTTGGTTGCTTTGCGCGTCGCACAGCAGCTACTTAAGAATCTTTCAATGGTCTTTACATTCAGCTCAGGTCTTCATGGTATGACTGAGCGAAAAATAAAATAAATCGAGGTTTCGTTTGAGCCCGAAACGAGATCGAACAGAAACGCAAAATATTACGATGTGTTGCAAACGAATTATAGCACTAAAATATCGCCATATTTTTCTATGGGCTATAAATTTAAATGCCATAAAAACACTTTCTACGGGTTAACTGTACATCCACCTGTTTGAAAATCAAAAAATATCTCTGGGCAAATGGTTTTAAGTCGCCCGCCTTGGCCTGTGCTTCTCACAAATTTTTCCCTAAACCGCCGTGAGAATGTAAACAGTTGCGTGACGCGGGCGTCCACCGTGAATACATAATTCGTTTCCAACAAACCGCAGATGGCTATCTTAGAACATTTGGGTGAAAAAAGAAAAACATAATGGACCACTTTTAACTTTAATATTTTGAAAGTCATCGCTTCGGAAATTTCGTTAATTGAAAACGCCAATTAAAAGCAATTTACTTGGAGTTCGGGTGTTACTGCTATGTCGTTTTAAGCTGTCGTTCTTTCTTTGATCATTTTAATTACAAGAGCGAGTTCTAGAAAGAAAATCGTTCTAAGTTCATTTGTTAAGCGTGATGACAAGTTGATATTGTTGGTTTTTAGCCTTACGTGATCTGAAGGAACGCTACAGTGATTAAATTTATATTTGTTGATTTCAACGGATCGATTTTCGGTTAAACCTCTTTATTTGTACCAACACATTTGGTGCCTTTTCTCCGGCTAAAAAGTCAGAAAAAGTAAAGTAAACAAATCATAAAAGTTTAAATCATAAATAAGAGGCATCGACAGTGCGAGTGTCTCGGTAAGCTGTTAATTTGAACAATTACTGTGCTGGACGGATTGCTTTCCATGTTACCCACGTACTATACATATAGTTCATTGTGCGCGAATGTTTCTGTTTCAAACAACTGAAATGCTCAATGCTTTTTTTCTTTTTTTCTTCAGTCTTAAAACTTAAGGTTAGAGTTAGGCTAAACCCTAAACTGTTTTGGCGGCTAACCTATTTTTGGCTAATTGCTTAATCAAATTATATATATATATTTCATTGAAATTCGCTCTTCCGTGACCGACTTCCGCTATCAAAACAAGATGGATGTTCGCTGTTCATTTAAGACTGCAATCCTGGTCAAAAGTGTTGGGACAATTACGGCAGATGACTTCACAGGCAGCCTCTCTTAAGACCAAAACCGCGCAAGCCCGCCTACCCTTCTCCCCCTGTCAATGTTGATAAAAATCTTGAAGAAAAAAAATCCTTGACAATATAGCTTCAGAATAGCCACGTTTCAAGAATTGTTCGCCTCCTAGAACAGTATCCTCGAACTAAAGCGACGAGAAGATAGATATTCACGTCTTATTCCAATAATAGCGATTTTTCAGCAATCGCGTTTGGCTCCAACACAACCGTCTAACCACTTTCTATTGTCCCTTTTTCCTTTTTTCCCACATCCGATCTAGTCTTTAGAATAGCTTCGTTTTCATGCAACATTGCTAGGGGGGAGGGGGGTCAATTGTACTTGCTTCTATTCATCTTTTGTTCTAAAACGTTAAGGACGTAGTTGAAATCGTGGGTTTTAGCGCGCAAAAGTGGGAGGTGTGCCAACAACTTATGGCCAGGGTTGTAGGTTTACACTAGAGGAAATTGTTCCGGATTCGTGATGAATTCGGAACGTTTTAGTGCCGGATTGATTTTGCCGTTTACACAAAAGTGGACGAATCTGAAATAAAAACTCCCCGGTTTGGTCGTTTCTCCGGAGATTTTGAATCCGGAATTTAAAGTGGGAACTTTGAATCCGAAAACTTTTGAATCTGGAGAGTTTTGTCGTGTAAACGATTTTCTCTCGAATCCGGATATTTTTCCGCCTGTGATCTTTTGAGTTTGCGGTGTAACGAAAATGGCGGATTACATGATCCAGTCGTAGTCGAGTCGTAGGCACATTGATGGCCATTTGATGGCAGTCTCTGGGTGATTACCTCGTGCTGTTTCAGGTGTAGGTAATCACTTTTAATATATAGATTTAGGCCAGCCTAAAAGCGGAGCTCCTCAGCTATTTTTCGGAATGTTGTTGCTAATGAAAATAATCCAACATGTATGAGGTAAATTGCGAATGATTTAATAGTTTCAGCCGGAACTAGTATTACATCAGCAGATCGAGGTGTAAGATGGTGTGATTATGAAATATAGAGCCACGATTTCAAGGATTTCTGGGAAGCTACCAAAAATCTTGATCACATAACAGAACTGTCTTCTGTGCTTTTTGGTGGCATTTCTTGTTCTTTCCTACCTTATTCAGAAAGACAAGGCATTGTTATTAATCATTATATTCTTCCTTTGTTAACATGGGGACTCCCACACAAAAGAAGTTTACACATTTTTTCGTTGTGGGGACTGATTGAAATGTAGTGGTTACAATATACTCAGTCCCTGAATCTCTACCAAATGAAATCTCACAAAAATACCAAAACAGTATACATATGTGAAAAGTTGGAAAGTTTTGTTTTCTAACTTGTCCCCAAAGATACATTTAGCCATCTTCACTATTGTATGGAGTCTCCTCCTGCTAGAAGGGTTTGCAATAAGCAAAATCACCCTCGCATGAATGGTAATTACGATATTTTTTTTTTGCTGATCATGAATACTTGCATAGGCTTCTAATAATAATTTTATTATTCAATTTCAATGTGATTTGTTCTTTTTCTCGACTGGCATTGTGGACTACAAGAGCTGCGATTGGGTTCCATTGATTAATTTTGCTATGATTAAATTATACCAAGAATTATCAGTGAGCTAAGAGGAAGTTATATTATGTACATGTATTTTGTTTGCACTACACAGCCAAATGCACTCAAAGGTTATGAGGCATAGGTACATTTGTCAGAAGAGCCCAGCATATCCAAGATATGTTTTGATTGACACATCAATTAAGATAATTTACAGCAAAATGGATAAAAAAAACATCAATATCCTACATGCACCAAAGCCAGACATGGGGTTATAAGGCAATCGTTTAAACAACAGATTGAAATAATTTATAAATTAGAGAACACTATTTCTACAACAGAATAGAACAAATTAACCTTATCGGACATTGCGAATGGCAAGGCTGTCTGTAGAATGTCACAAATTTCTCAACCCTTTCTTTCTACAAAAATGCTAATCCTGCAACTTTGCTTAAGAGCCAGTTCTCCATTTCGTGTTGGCAAAATATCAATTTATGCCATGTCCAATGCAGATTATCACAAAATTGATTTAAAAGCTCAATAAATATCATTTTAAAGCCAAAAAGCCAATTATTTAAATAAACCATGAGTAAATTATCTCCAAGAAAAACTGATTAAATTAACAGGCACGTAAAAACAATTAGTTAATATGTGTTTCTTAATAATGTAATGCAGTGTATCTGTCACAATGTTGCTGCTATAATATTACTACAAACAGGATGGGTTGCAGAACTGAACCTCCAAGTCAGTTTATTCAAAGAACTTGGTGCAGAATTTATAATCCCATCAAGTTGTCTGTAAATACAGAGAAACCAAACAAAGCATTACAATCATAAGTAATGAATTACTAAACTCTTTTACATGTACTGTATGAACAGTGTATGTTCCATTAATATTGGGGATCTCCCAGAAGCTGCATCCATGATAAATTAATTTGTTCCCAGATGCATTTGTTTATAGAACTTTTCACAAATTAATATCTCTGTCATAACAGTGACCTCTGTGTTCTCCAACAATTAGCACACAAGAAAAATACACTCAGTAAGATATTGTTTACAATAAAAATCAATACCTATAAGCAATCATAAGGACCTTAAATTTATATTACCTCAGAAATATCTCACCAGGCCATGGTTGCTTTGAAAATCTTTGATGTGTTAATACAGGCTCCCCATCTGTAACCTGTTCATATATTGACTGACAGGAACAGGCATGTAATTCCTTTCTTTGATATACAGTGTACTTCATTGTTAGCTGTTTACTGAGTGTTAGTAGTGAATCAAATGCTAGGGGTTGGTACTCCAACTTTCACTGTGGCAGGCTCTGCCCTGAGATACAAAGCAAACTTACATAACTGTTATGAACTTCGCCACTTGCTTTCGAGAGCAAATGCAATTTGCTTCAAACAAGCAACTGGAACATTGATGGTTACAACAATGTGCACAGTCCCAATCACAGGGTCATCCAGGCTGTTTGGTTGTACATATAACTGCACAACTGTATATGAGTTCAGCTTCCAGAAGAAAATCAGAGTTTGTCAGGATAAATACTGATGTTCTTGCTTACTCAATGAATGAATGTGCAGTTCCAGAAGATATTCACACCCAACACCCATTCACGGCCAGTCTTTAGAAATTCCAAATTAAAGTATCAGGAATCAAGAGCTCTAATAGAGAAAAAACCTCCATGTGGGGTATGAATCTTTTCTTGAAGAAAACAATGTCTGAGAAATCATTAATTACAAAATAATGTTTAAGAAACATCTTACCTTTCAGAGAATTTTGTAATCTACACTGTCTGGCCAGTTCATATACATGTATTTGACAAGTTGACACTGGGCATGTTTGTAAATTTGTGCACTTCAACATCACATTACTATGTAGTAGCACTGGCCAACTAAAAACAAACAGCATAATTTGGTTAATTAATATACACTGTACATTATTAGGTTGAAATATTGGTGTAGATTGTTGCACATCAACAGATACAGAAACTATTTGCACCTGAATCATAATGAGTGAAAAATCGTGCATGAGACATTTACATGTACATGTAACAGCCCTCCACCTCAGAACCATCACAGATATGATATGATATTTTTAAACTCTCTGAAATTTCAGATTATTCAAGATTAACATATGCACATACATCATCTGGGGCAACCCTAAAACACTGAATTTGGAAACCGAAATCCGGAATCCAGAATCTGGAATCCAGAATCTGGAACCCAGAATCTGGAACCAAAAACCAGAATCTGGAATCCAGATATTATGAATGATGATAGAAATAATTCACTTCAGCAATGTCTAATAAATAAATATGAGCAAAAATCATTTTGTTGTTATTTATTTTCTTGGCTTTACTTCAGCCACAGACTGTAATTGCTAAAAAATTATTGACTAGTTCTGAACAACCCTTAGCTATATATCTGGCCCCGTTGTTCAAAAGCTGCATAAAGCTATTCATTGGGTACATCACTATCCAGTCAGGGTTACTGATTTTTTGGGTGGATAGAGTTACTCATAGCCTGCAAGCAGGCTCTAGTATCTGTCTCTAGTGTCTGAGCAGGCTAAATAGGTGTCTAGTGTTTTTCTGCATTGGCATGTCACCAAGAGCCTTCATGCGGTTTTGCCACTCACGCCCCCAGCCCAAACACGAGAGCCTGCTCATAGACTAAGTTACCCATCTTTTGTTCAAGCTGGCCCTGGTGAGAGCCCGGTTCTTGTCTAGATCAAATTGCTCTGAGAAGACTGGTGAGCAGCACATTAACAACAAGCTATTATAGGCTATTGCAGTGAGTTTCTGGCAGTCTTTTAGCATCTTTGAACAGCATGTGGTCTGATCTGTTAACAAGTGAGAAGCAGACGGAAGTAAGTGTGCAACATTTCTACAAATTGTTTTAATATGATGGCCACCAAGAATATGAAATGCTGATTTGTCACAGTATGTGTGGAAATTGTGTTAATCTGGAATTGGTCTCGTATCTGTTGGAAAAATCAAATTTCATATTTAGACCAGACGGGTTAGCCCTTGGACTTCGAAATTGGGGGGCGTGACCGTCAATGTACAGGGGGCTGCCACTGATGGATATCCTGTTCTCTATGACATTTTCTATCTTGTTCAGTATGTACTAGACATAAAGGATAAATTTATACTTCCGGTAAATTGAAGATCACTTATTAAACGAAATGGCAATTACCAGCAAGCTTATTTTAGACACTCTCGAGGTGCTTGGAATAAAATTAAGATGCACTTTACTGAGATTCTCATAATCATAGCCCTCACTAAAAATAACGGTTGCACAATTTCAACAGACGGGGAATTTTTGTTTCAAAAAAGGTTAAGTTTGAGGTCCTTTTTACTTGGCAGCTTACTTTTTACAGTCGAAAAGCTAAGCAAAACAATTTTCACATACTTGAAGAACTTATTTTCTTTGATTTGCGGATTCCGGTTTCCAGTTTCTGGATTCCGGTTTTTGGTTCCAGATTCCGGATTCCGGTTTCTGGGTTTTAGGGTTGCCCCATATTTAACATATTGTTTGCTTCACATTCAGTTTACACATGGCTGTTATCCAGCATAGGCAGACTTATAAGTTTTCCTTCAAAAATATATTGCAACAACTATTGCATCTTTCGTTACCTATTCTTGTGATGAAATGACACAAAATTCAAGAACAAGAAGTCATAAGCATAAAACTAACTTACATGGTAGTGCTTACAGTTCCTCTTACCATCTGCATATGCTGTCCATAAACTGATGCTGCCTGGACAATGTACTCATTATTTTTCTGATCACACCTTTTAAAACGTCACTGTTATATAATTTGTCCTGAAAAAGCAATACATGAAATGTTATGCCTTTGGCACTCACCAAATGCCTTTACAAGATGTATAATGTACACCATATCAACATTCACAATTCTCTTTACTTTCATTGTAACTCTTTTGTGTCATTTTCCCTCACTTGAAGACAGGACTTCCACATTAGGTTATAATTGCCTCTGGAATCTCTATGAATTCACAGGGAGTGATAACAATTAAATCATGACTAATTTTAGCAAAGGAGGCATTCAAATGTCAGATTTTAATGCTAAGTTTATACAGTAACTTTACATTACTCTTCGTACATATATATAACCTCTCAATTATTGCACCTATAGACAGAAGGTGTGCTGGGGGAAGAAATGTTCTAAACTCTCTGAACTTTTCCGCCTTACCTGTAATAGGATGACTATTATGAACTACAGTTTGTAACCAACACCAACATCAGGTTATGTATACACATGTATATTTGTTGTCGTCTGTAATCATAAAAAAATAAAAATTTAAAATCCCCCATAAAGTTCACACTCAATAACACTGCTACATGTAGCGCTGTTACTGGAAATCAATTTAAGTGAAACTGTTGAAACAGCTCTGCCAAAATTTTTCCTAGCAGTTAAGGCAGGATAACAGAATATACATGTAGCACACAGCAAAGGCTAGAGATACACACATGTTAGTTATCAGTTAGGATTTGGTGAGCTTCTGTGCTGTAGGTATGGTGGAAAATAATAGATTATCAGAAATGAAGGTTCCTGAGACATTTTGACAGCACTGAGAGGAATTAATATATAAATTCACAAAAGAAGGAGAAGTTCTTGCCCTGTCCAGTTCTCTGTAATAAAAATATCATTTACATGAGTTATTTATAATATGTGGTTTGTGTTTAAAGCCGATATAATGCACACTCTGATTCGCCAATTCCAGTGCATTATTTACATTTACATGGTATACCTCGGTAAAACCATAAAACATTGCGTGGGACTAAAATAAAAAATATAAAAAATAAAAAGAAATGCCTAATTCATAACAATTTAAAATACTCAACACTAAAACGAATGTAAATTCTTTACTTGAAAATTATTCTCCCGTAATGCCCATGGGCCAATTACAGGCAGGCTAAAAAGTCCTAACACAAAGTAAAAGGAAATTAAGAAAACTATTGCTTTTTTCCGGAAAATTGTAACGACTGAAGACAATGATGGAACACTCTGAGAGTGCATTCTATCAACCTGATGAGATAAAATTTAAGGAGAATAGAGAATTCACGAAGTTATATCACAAACAAATTGGTACAGGACAGGAGAAAGGAAACTGTACAGCCAGGAAGAAACTGAAACTTTCTTCGACCAGCAAAAAAGTATGCATGCACAACAAAGAAAACAGTCAGTGACATTCATTTAATAAGTTAGTAAATAAAAAATTAGTGTGAAGAAGAGAGTAAAGAGAGAGAGAGAGTGGAGATAGGAGAGCACTCTCTCCAACTAAATTGTGTATATATGTATGTAAAAGTTCTTCTTATTACTGAGAAATGGTCAGGGCAAGAACTTCTATTACACTGTTCAATTTACCGAGTCAATTAGTACTATCTCACTTTTTTGGAACATTTCCATATTAAGTGTAAATACCGCATTGGGGAATAACCTCTTATTAACAAAATACGGTCCATGTACCCCCAACCAAAAGCAATGGCACAAATAACATGAAATAGCCAATCAAAATCAAAGCAGAGCTTCATTTGCAGACAGGATTGCCATGCATAATCGTCTACTCGACATTTTGGACTATATAAGCATTTCACCAAACCGAACTAATTGGACAGACAACAAAATAAAACGAGGAAATCTACATTATAAACACAAGATGCATATCACTACATCTGAGCTCGAGTATCAACAGCAAATCCCTTTTCAGTGAACGGTGACCGAATAAAAGAGAGGGTAAAGAAAATTCGTTTAAGCTTGCGGTGTTAAAGTTGAAAAATTATTCACGCTTAAATTTGAATATTACTGAGAGTCTGTATTTTTGCCGACGGGTTAATTTAGCTATGCAGTCATTTCATTGGCAGTAGCTTTACCAGTCTTCACCCAATTTAACCTCGGAATTCACAAAAGCATTTCGCCAAACCGAATAAATTGAACTAACAAAACGAGGAAATCTCCATACTTTGTAATCACAATATGCAAATATTCACATAGGAACAAAAGTAAACTTAGCAAATCCTGTTCGCTTCGGCTTAAAATGGTTTGTAGACCTTTCTTGGTTCAGTTTTCAACAACAGAAGAACAAATTTTAGCAGTCTACGAAGCGGCAGTGCTAACTAAATCAGAGAAAACTTCAAAACTCGCCCGGCCGTGTTTACAAGTACGATTTTGGTTAAGCTTATTTTTAGATGTGAGGTTATAAGCTAAAATTGACGACGAAAATCGATAGAAAACATAATTTGTTTACAACTTACAGCAACCTCCAAAGCGACCCACGTGTTATTGTTTAGAGACGAGCGAAATTAAAACGATGCAATTTTTAAAATCTCTTACAGCATGGCTTCAAATAAGGAAGACTTTTAATGGATTCCAATTGAAAATAAGCTTATATCGCCGAGGAAACTTGTTAATTTTCATACCAAACGCAACAACAAAAGTCACTTACCGCAAGTTGGCAATTCAGTTCGGCCAGTGTAAATCTTCCAGGCAGAAACTTGCAGCAAAAGTTGTGAAGACTAAACTGAAGTTAACGAATCAACCACTTCTTTCCGCTACGTTTAGTGTTTTGCAATTTCTCTAAAACACTCGGGTACGTTTGATTTCTCTAATGTTCATCACCTGACCAAATCAGGTGACTTTTGAATTTTCTTGCACGGCTGCACAGCATCACGTTCGCGCGAATTTTGAACTTGGCCATGGGGAGTTCGGCAGTCTTCTGAATCAATTTGTCGGGTACTTTCGCCTCCTTTCTATAGCCCTCGTTAGCTTTGGTTCACGGCATTGTTCGGTATTATTTCACCTCCTTTCTCTAGCCCTTGACTAGCTATAATTCACGGCATTGTTCAGTACTGTTTCGCCTCCTTCCCCAGCGCTGGCCCGCTCAGTCTTTTTCGCGATATTCTTCGCTACTTCTTTGCCTGTTAATTCTTGCTTTCTGTCTTTTGCTTCAGCGCAACCCTGTCTTAAAAATATTAAATCAACCTCCGCTATCGTTTTTCTTTAAAAATCCCGCCAAGAAAAATGGCATTCACCCGCTACCAACTGAGGGTGCATGTCTCTGTCAACCTATTAGCTGGACTATGGCCGCCATCTTGCGCGACTCCGTCGTCGTCGTCGTCGCCGTCGTGCGTACGCGCCCACGAGCAATACCACTAGCCATGATAACCATGAGAAAATCAATTCATGGGTTTCCTTTTCTCCCCTATATGGGTATGGGGCTCCGCCGGAGCTCCGCTATAATGGGTAATGCCATACTCCTCAGAAACCCAATTTATAGATCGTTTTCACTGTCACGCAATAAAAAAATAAATCGAAAACCATCTTGTGCAAAAAGCTATGAAATTATGATGTTATAGAAGATAACTAAATAAACCACTTCTCCAAGTTTTAGGTCTGTGCGTTTCCCCAAACTTCAGATATTCGTCGAAATGTTTCGCCGATATTTACAGAGCCCAGTATGAAAACGCTATGTTGGTGTACCTCCATGGTACACCAATATGGCGGCCGGAAAATAGTGTAAACATCTGGAACTTACTTTGGCTATCTAGGCGACTGATTATCAGTACTGATCAAACAAGCATTTACATAAGCACTTTTCCTAATGCTTTAACTTCTAAAAAGGCTCAAAATCATGAGATAAGTATATATTTTTCGACAAACTCGATCATAGCCTTGTGTCACGCACCTCCATAACCCCGAAATTCAAAATGCTCTGGATTCCAAACGAAGCACGCTATTGAGCTGTAAAATTGTAAACAGATATAAACATACGGCCTCTTGTGCCTGATGAGGACAAAAACTTTGGTGGCTCTTTCGTTTTGGATTTTAGAGAGTGATGACGTCACGTGAAAACGATCTATACTTTACTGCGCAGATGACGACGATGGCACGATCGAAACCCTCGACGGTTCTAGATATTAAGAAAAGACCAGAATAAATACCTGGAAGGACCTGACATGGTGGACAACAGTACCGTGGTCAGCGAGTTGAAAGAAAACTTCAGACTGTCTCAACCTACCCCTAGCCTTATTTTCGGAGGCATTTTGTTTCTCGTTGTCGAGGCAACAAACTGCTTGTTAACCATTCCATCATGAATGTTCCCGGAGTTATCGTCGTGTGTAAACGGTTAAGAATCCGAATATCCTTTCACTGTAAACCCCTACTAATCCGAATACTCTAAAATTGATGAATCCGGGAACTTTTACGAATCCAAAAAAACTCCTTTAGTGTAAACCTAGTCCTAGATCGACCACTGTAATGTTTATTTGTCTACCAGTGTTATGATCTGCAAATTTCAGTTAATTGATCAAACAAGCAAAGTAGAAAAGATGGATTTTTTCCCAGTATCATCGAAACTTAAACGCAGTTTCTTCCTAGGCTAATTCAATTCAAGAAATTCCGGGTTTTCTAGCTGAGTTTGAGCATATTGTGTAGGTACAAATTTTCTACACAGCTAGAAGAGCGGAGATGCCATCACGCAGTTAGTAGTTTATAGAAATTATGGTATTTCTACTTGACTTTATTTGTCAGTCAATGATTCAATTGCCATAAACCATAGAGGATTGGTTAAGTGTATCTCTAAAACTGCCACTATATTGTAAGTTATCAGTGATTCAATAAAATAAATAAGTGTTAAAATCATTTCCCGGAGTACTGTAGAAACGTTCTTTATCAGGGATGTCGTGGGTGTTGCAATGCAAATGAAAAAACATACATACTTATACTAACTTAAACAAAAAAAGAAAACAACAACAACAAAAAACATTTTCCATTATTTTATCTACACAACGTTTCAAACATTGCTTTCATCGGATTGCTGGAAACGAATATTTTACTCGAGAGTGGCTATCCGCGCTCACGCAATTGTTTACATTCCAACGCCGGATTTTGGGCAAAATCTATGAGAAACACAGGCCAAGGCGGGCGACTTGAAATCATTTGCCCAGAGATATTTTTTGATAGCCTAACAGGTGGGTGTATATTTAACCCGTAGAAAGTGTTTTTATGGTATTTAAAGTTATAGCCCATAGAAAAATATGGCGATTTTTTCATGCAATAATTCTCTTGCGACACACTGTAAAATTTTGCGTGTCAGTTTGATCTCTTTTCGGGCTCAAAACTAGCGTTGATTTATTTTATTTTTCGCTCAGTCATACCACGAAGACCTGAACTGAATATAAAATTCATTGAAAGATTCTCAAGTAGCTGTTCTGCGGAGCGCGAAGCAATCAAATATTCGGAAAATTCGGCAAAACCGGAAGTAGATTTTGAGCCCAATCGGGTCGAAATCGTTTCTGGCGTATTTCTACCAAAGAAAGCTGTATTAGCAGAAACTAACTATGGTCCGTTTCTATTCTTACTAGGACCTATCTATGGACAAAATACAAGCGAAATCAATTTTTCGACTTGTGCCATTGATAGGCGATTTAGGTCCATTTTTATAGGCATTTACTCTTAAATAGTGAAACTAAATAATTAGTTTCTTGTATCTGTTTGTGTTTAGCCTGTGTACGGTACAGCCACACACTCTCGTCAGAGTGACCAGACGTACACAGTCAAGACAGGATAAAGGGAAAGAGTTAATATCAGTTCTTTTATGAACTCCGATCCATATTATCATTTTATTTTCACACAAGTATCTTTTGTTAGTATTGTAAATTTTTCTTTTTCACACTTTTTGCCGTATATATTCTAACGACGGCGTTTTTTATTCTCTATTTGTCAAAGATTGCAGACTGGCAATCGAAAGCTCTAGTAATTTTAAACTGTTTTAACCAGAGAACGTTTCGAAATTTTGAATAAATTGTTGTTTTCTTTTCTTAATCGCAACTTGCAACTACCGAAATATTTTTATTAAGTAGATTTCAACTAAATGTAAAACGTACACAAAATTATGTAAATACCACAAACTTCCGAAAATATCGACACCCTGAAAGTAACGTCAGAAATTCGAGGCTGTTCAGGACAAATTTCTGTATTTAGTGCTGTTTTCTTTGTGTCCAAGTCTCTTTTGGAAATTGAGGGACAAAAAAAAAAAAAAAAGGAAAATTTTCCAATTTTGACCCGAGCCTGGGAGCCATATTAGAATATTGATATATCGAACGTGGCCTGCTACAGCTAATCTCAATTCCAGAGCCCTCGCTCTTCGGGTGCCGCTGACCGTAAAAGCGGAGGCTCTGGGCATGACAAGTAATAGCCTGATAATCTAAGCTAACACTCTTGCTTTAAAAACAAAACTAGTCGTACCTGTCTTCTTACTTTGGGATGAAGGACACTAAATATCATCGATCTCTCGGTAAGTAAACATCAAACAATTCTAGTTTTCGTTTTATTAATTCTAACTTGCAATATAGCCAGCTGTCGAAAGATTTTTGTCAAGTAAGTTACTGAAAGTTATGTAAATATCTTTATAAATTCTGCTGTACACTGGTCGCAGGAAATGGGAGACTTGAAATCAAACTTTCCAGTAAAATGAAATTGTTAGCTGGAGACACGATCGATCCTTAATAGTTAAACACTACAATAAATAAATAAATAAATAAATAAATAAATATACTAAAAACAAAAGGACAAAAAAATTACAACTGTACAAAGTTTTCATTTTTCAAGTGCTGATGAAATCAACTGAGAAAACGCTTATGCCGGTAGAGGAGAACGTTTTCCCTCGCGAATATGAGAAAACGTTAAGGATAGTGGATTTCGTTTCTCTTCCCGACGACCCGATCTCGTTATATCCTGCGTGACTACCCCTTAATAACATTAAGTTTGTCTAGTACTCCTTTGGAGAGTTTCAGAACACAGCCCGTGAATGTATCGTCTTCGGAGATCAATTTCACTGGTATGGTTGCGTTCTCGATCCACTTGTCCTCTGTAGGGTCATAGCATTCAACACTCAAGTCACCTCGTTCATAGACATTTCTGCCACCCAGCACATATAGTGTTCCCTTTAGACACACAATAGTGCCATATTCGCGAGGAACTTTCAAACTTCCAATTAACTGCCATTCGTTTGTCGAAATGCTAAACATCTCACATGTTTTCAAACACGAGTCCCAATTCTCCCTCTCTCCGGCCACAAAAATGTTTCCTTTTGTTGCCACACCAAAAGCGCACCCTCTCGCTTGTTGCATGCTTACAATTTCCTCCCATTTGTTTTCAGTTATGATGCAGAACAACAAATGGTTGGCTTGGCGCGCGTTTTCAAGTGAAAACTACGCTTCCGTTGTCGCCGCTTCAACATGAACGAGATTTCAGGCCATTTGTTGATCCGCTCACGAACATGAATCTAGTTGCTAGAACTTCAGACAACGTATAATAAAAAAATATATAAATTACGAGGTAGGATTGGAGTTTTGTACTCCTACATCGAACAATAATTAATCGATAACTCATCCTAAAGTTCTTGAACGCGAACTCAAGTGAGCTCTGTTTACGTTCGATCGAAGAGGGAACATGAGATTCGCCTAAAGCTTGTTGCAGAAACTCTTCATAGGCTCAGTTCTCAGTGCTCAGCACTCTAACCACAGAAGGGTTTTTCTTCTCACCAACAAGGTTTTTAGAAAACATTTCAGTTATTTTATTACATTTTTAGTCTCGAAATTGGGTTGTAGTTTCGAGTAATTTGTCGCGTTACCTTGGCGCGTGGCCGTGTACATAACAAAAGTGCTGTTTAATGAACTGCTCGCGGTCCTATATTTATGTATTACGGTATATTGTTATTTTGTTACCATGATTTCGTCTAGAATCGGAGCATGAATCGATCATTTTTAGCTCATTAATGGCGCGCATGCCCTATGAATGAGTTATTGTAATGGTGCAGATGTGGACGGAAGTTATGCGTAAACGGAAGTTATGCGTGGACGGAAGTTGACCCTAACCGGAAGTTCCCGCTTAGTAAATGTTAGAATTTATAACGCGATGAAGTTAAGATACACATGTAAAGAAAAGCAATGCTTGTATAGTTAAAAAAAAATTACTAATAACAGCAAATCACATCTCCTATAATTTGTAACGTTTAGAAAGGAACCGAAATGTTCATACCTAAAGCGGCGTTATCTGAAGACATGCTTCCGGTTCAGGTTCTCATATTATTTATGCAGACCGTAGAGGCAGGTACATTGCGTGACGCACATTCTTCATTTTTAAATACGGAAAAAATCCCTCTGTTCTTTTCATATGAAAAGGCGAAACACCTACCAATTTCAATGTGGCTCTGAAACGGAATATCATGAAGTAAAGGGTGCGTACACCTCGCTGACCTGGCGAAAAAATTTCTTTCCTTCGCAATTCCACGGCCGTGAAGATTCCAGTGGTTAGAACGCAATGTGTTTAGAGTGCCAAATCGGGGCAGACATAAATAGAAATTGGGCCGCTTCTATGCCGCTTGTAAGTCTTAAGGAAGGATTCCAGGCCGCTTCTAAGTCTTAGGAAGCAAAATGGCAATGTAATGACACATTTTCCTTACTCATCTAAAAAATTTTAAGAATGGCAAGTTTTTGATGAGCGAGTCACGTTTCAGTATGTTTATCTTTTTATGCTGGTAAATTTAATTTGGCGGACTGCTCACCGAAATTTGGGTAAAAAATTCCTACGACATTATATCAGCTTTGAATATCATACTTCAGTGTTCGTCTCTGCATAGAGATTCAATGGTACAGTGTACCAGATGTACTTTACATATCTTTTGTTTTCAATCAAACAAAGTGATTTTTACCAAACGTGAGTTCAAGTAATCATAACAGATTTTATCTTGAGAAAACTTATAAATTGGAGACTCATTGCGGGTCTCACGCTATGAGAAAGATAGAAAGGTCGCGTGAAATATTATCAGCGCCCTTTAGAAATAGTAAAATACAAAATGGCAGTAAATTTCTCTTTTAAGTGCCTGTAACAATAATTATAAAGAGCTGGCCTGGCGTATATTGAACCTTGTATGTTATTAAAGAATTTATTTGAATATAGACTCGCGCGGCCGTTCTTCTCGCCCCCAGGATTTCGCGCGGCCATTTTTTTCTCGCGGTTTTCTTTCGCGTCACGCGCGACGGACTAAGCGAAAGAGGGACTACTCGTAGTCTAATTTGAATAAGCCATTTAGTTTATGTGTCTAAAAAAAATTCAAGAATGGCAACTTTTTGATAAACGAGTCGGGTTTCGTTATTTGCACATTTGAATGGTGATAAGTGTAATGTTGCTGGCTGCTCGAAAATTTACACAAATTTTGACTGAAAATGCGTACGATAAACTATAGCAGCGTTTACAAGCATATTTAACGTCCTGACCATCTCTGTGAAAGGTTCAGCAATCCAGTGTACCAATTTTAGTTTCCATATAAATGCATATCTTTCTGAATCAAACAATGCTCTACTTAACGTCATAAGAGAAATCCTATATACCGAATATCATAGTTAATGTAAATTGACTATGAAACTTGTAAATTCGAGACTCACTGCAGTTCTCACGCTATGATAAAGACATGAAGGTCAAGTGAAATATTTTCAGCGCGGTAAATTTCTCTTTGAAATGCGTGTAACAATAATTATGAAGAGTTGGCCTAACGTATTGAACCTTTCATATTATTATAGAATTTATTAGAACAACATGTGTAGTTTATGTATCTAAAAAAAGATTAAAGAATGGCAACGTTTTGATAAAAGGGTCACGTTTCCTTATTTGCATATTTGGATCGGCTGCTAAGTGTAATGTTGCGGTCTGCTCGCAAATTTACACAATTCTGTTTTTACGAAAAATGCTTATAATAATTTAGTAGCGTTTACTAGCATATTCAACGTTCATCTCTGGGGGATGCTCGGCCGTAGAATGTACCAGTTTTACTTTTCATATAAATGCATATCTTTCTAAATCAAACAATGTTCTACTAAACATCCTAGGAGAAGTTTTATATACCACAGTCCCTGTCAGACATGAGAAAATGCAAGACTGAATTTTCCGGGAATTTCGACTACAACCTGGCTTTTGTGTGCATCAATTACAATTCGTGCACACTCGGAAAATTACATAATAATTACACCCAGACACAGGCTAAAGGTAAATAAATATGTCACGAATTGTTTCGTGTTGACACAAGCAAATATTTAGCTTTGCTCAGGAGCTCCTGATTAGCTGTAATCATAGTTGCATTATTTTCCTCTTCACCATGTAAAATTTATTTGCGTCCAGATATTGAGGCAAAACACACAAAACTGTTTAAAAAGAAAAGTTTTCACAACATAAAGAACACAGTAAAAATGTACTATCAGAAATTAAGCCCTACTGTTTCTAATAGTATTTTCTCTCCTCCTTGGTTTAAATTACCAGCATCAGTACAATGTAGAGTGTGTTCATTGTCACGTAATAAAAAATAACATCAAAACCCATTTATTAAATAAAGTCAAGAAATTGTCATATTATAGACGATAAATAAGGAAGACAGTTCTCCAAGTTTAAGGTACGTGCATCGTCCCAAAGTTGAGATATTCGTCGAAATGTTCCGCGCAAAATTAGAGTCTAGTACAGGGCCGCCATGTTAGAAGACCTCCTTGCTCCTCCAATATGGCGGCCGGAAAATAATGTAAATATCTGGAACTTACTTTGGCTATCTAGTCGACTAGTTATCTGAACCGAACCAAAAAACATTTACACAACCACTTTTCCTAATACTTTAATTCCTAAAATGGCTAAAAATCACGAGTTAAGTGTATATTTTTCGACAAACGCGATCTTAGCTTTATGTCACCCACCGCCATAACTCCGAAATTCAAAATGCGCTGGTTTCCAAACGAAGGACACTATTGAGCTGGAAAATTGTAAACAGATATAAATTAAGTACCTATTGTGCCTGAGAGGATAAAAGCTTTAGAGGCTCTTTAGTTTTGGACTTGAGAATTTGATGACGTCACGTGAACACATTCTATTGGTCATGACTTTTGAGAGATTTGGTGGCTCCTAAAGGAGCCGTTTGTTTCTGCTGGCAGACTGTGCAGTCTAACCGCCAAATCCGCACAGAGTAAGTTTAAGAGCGTACACCACATCCATGGCTGTCACAGTCTTTCTCTTGGCGTGCTCGGTGCATGTCACAGCATCACGGATCACGTTCTCAAGGAAAACTTCGAGAACACCACGAGTGTCCTCGTAGATCAAGCCAGAGATTCGCTTGACACCGCCACGGCGAGCAAGACGACGAATGGCTGGCTTGGTAATGCCTTGGATGTTATCAGGAAGAATCTTTCGGTGATGCTTGACGCCTCCCTTTCCTAGACCTTTGCCTCCTTTACCGCGACCGGACATGTTGACTGCTACTTGTATCACTGAGATATAACCAACTAAGTGCAGTTTATGACATTTATAAGGTGAAGAATGACCTCACAGAAAACACAACACGAACGATGTTCTTATCGGCTGATTACATAAAACAAAGCCAAGGGTCAGTGAGTGAAATAATAAAATATTCGGTTTCACTCACACTACATGTGCAAACACATTCTGTAAAGGGAAACAAGCCTTTTGCACTGATAAAACCTTAATAAAAACTCGTAAGGAAACGATTGTTCAACTTTCTATCAACTCAGACGACTTTTCTTTAATCATAGGGAAGAAATGTGACAATCCTTGAAATAAAAAGCAGCAAAGTTTCTTCGAAGCGAAATACAGTCACAGAACCGTACTTATTTGGTGATTTTAAATCACCACTGAATTAAATTTCAATTAAATCTCATAGTTTCAAACCAATCAGGAACAAGCCCGCTAGGTATAAATCCGTTTGTAACGATAGTTTGATATTACCAGCGATATTTCTCGATATCAGATATGGCTCGTACAAAGCAAACTACTCGTAAATAAGCTGGCGGAAAAGGTCCATGAAAACGGCTCGCCACAAAGGCGGCTCGTAAGAGCGCTCCTGCCAGTGGAATCAAGAAACCTCATCGTTACAGGCCTGGTACGATCGCTCTCCGTGAGATCCGTCGTTACCAGAAATCCACAGAGCTATTGATCCGCAAGCTACCCTACCAGCGTCTTGTGCGAGAAATTGGTCAGGATTTCAAGACCGATCTGCGTTTCCAGAGCTCCGCTGTGACGGCTCTTCAAGAAGCCAGCGAGGCTTATCTTGTTGGTCTGTTTGAAGACACCAACTTGTGCGCCATCCACGCCAAGTGCGTCCCCATCATGATCATGCCCAAGGACATTCAGTTGGTCCGCCGAATCGGTGGGAAGCGAACACAGAGTGGAAAACACCTTCACGAAGCAAACGGCTCCCACCACACAAATAAAAGTAATGACCAATTGATCCTTTAGGAAATAACTTCAAATAATAGACCCAACAAATTTGTGTGATACTATTTAGCAATGTCTTTGCGACCCAATTTTTTGGCAACATATATATTATTTAGGAAAAAATTCCCCCGCGAGGTGTTGAAAACGTGGATAGAAGTTGGTTGGGAAAGTTTTCAATCAATGACCAACATCATAGTCTTTTGTGCCTCATTTCAATAATCCTGTTGTCGTATATGCGCATTATTTTTAAGAATGCTCTTACGAAAGTCTCTGCCTCCACTTAAACTAACGGCAGTGACTAATATGGTCGCAAAAAACGTGAAATGTCTGCTGTGCGTTCCGAATCTATCTTATATATTCTTTAATGTTCGACTCGACGTGAACGTGCGTTCTTATTTTAAAATAGAAATATGAATTCAAAAGGCAATTTTCTGTGGGAAAATAAATTTTATAACGTAAGGCGAAGCTTCAAAAGATCGTGGACGAGGCCTGGGGGGAGGAGTGGGGGAGGCGGAGGAGATTTTTACTTACAAACGGGATATCCGGAGGTACACTGGATTTAAGTTAGCCTGTGTGTGCTGTCAAACAAAAAAGTTTGGAGAATAAGCATTTGCGTAAACGTATGGCAAGCACGTAGCCGTTTAACTGAATAGGAGAACTACAAATGTGACGCAAGGTTCTGGTGCTTTCATGTAATTGCTTTCAAAAGATTTCCAACAATCAGCCTCCACACAAACATACACTCTGCCATGCCGACAGTGCTGGCCAGTTTTAAACCTGCGATCAGGGGTTCTTTTTTTTAACAGCAGAACGCCTGATGGCAGGTTCACCAGTTTTAGGACAGGAATTTGTATGTTATTTAAATTTTGGTTATGCATAGTTGTTATTACTGTATATGGCTGTGTCTCACAAGGACTGGGAACTACCGAATACACCAATTTTGATTAGCTGAAATCGATATTGAAAGCGGTCTAGATTTTCCCTTCTAGACCGGCATCTAGACCGGTAATGTTTGCGGTGAAAAAGTTGCAAACTTAAATACAAGAATATTGACTACTTTCTTCTAACAATATTTTTTATCGAAGTGCCAAAAAGCCTGATAAGAAAAAAGTAAAGAGGACGAGCAAACTTTAGCAGAATTAAGTTCAGCTCATCGCCGTTCGCCAGCAAAATGTCAGTTCCCTAAACCAGTTACATTAAACAAATTAAACTGTTCTCGTTTCATCGCCATATAATAAACACCTTATTAACCGAGCTTAGTCGGTCTGTATGGGAGAATCTTGACCTCGGTCGTGTGTACAGACCTCACTGCGTTCGGTCTGTACTCACGACCGAGGTCAAGATTCTCCCATACAGACCGACTAAGCTCGGTTAATAAGAGCTTATTATTATATGGCTGTGTCTCACAAGGACTGGGAACTACCGAATTCACGAATTTGTTTGGCTGAAATCGATATTGACCGCGGTCTAGATTTTCCCATCTAGACCGGTGTCACAGTGATATGTGTATCCCCGCACACATATCACTAGTGATATGTGTATCCCCTCCAAAATGGCGGCCAGTGATATGTGTATCCCCCACCCCCCTCCCCTCTACTTTAAAAAGCAATCAGTCCTCTCTGAAAGCGCTCTCGTCGTCCGGTCGCTTACTGGACGAACGACTAACCCAAACAGACTTTAAACACAAATCTCAAGTTTTGTAGTTGAAAAAGGTGACGTATCTGCTGCTGGAATTGTGTTGTTGATCCTAACTGGTTCTCTGCGAGCAGGATATAATGAATTTAAAGTTGAACACCAAATGGATCTAGATATATTTCAATTTCGAGTTTCACGGCACGGGATTTCTAGGACGATATTAATTGCGCGGTGCATTCTCACCCCTCGAGTAACGCATATTCTCCACTGTTCATCGCCTTGTTTGCATCTGAGTTATTCGTGGAGTGAAACATATATCACTGCTTCGACCCGCTCGCCATAAAATGATTAGTGGCACTCGTGTATCCCCTGCACCCGCTTTTCAGTTCGACTTCTCGTAAGATATGTTAAGTCTCAAGCTGTATACATTGCTATACTGCGAATATTGCGAGCAAGTTTCATAATAATCGAGGTTTATTCTTCGGTAGATAGCCTAGATAACGGCTGTCTTTAGGGGATACACATATCACTGCGCCATGTAATGATTAGTGATATGTGTATCACTGCATGCGGTCCTCCACAACCGAGGTCAGTGAAACTCCAGAAATCCCAAGCTATGAATAAATGTCGGGTGTGTATTTCTAGCAAGCCAGTTTTGACAATGCAAATGTAATAGGCATTTTTCTTCTTGGGTAGAAAGCCAACACAGCTGTGTCTATGGGGATACACATATCACTAGTTCATGAAATAATCAGTGATATGTGTATCCCTTATTATCCCGTGCACGCGTTTTTAGTGGAATAATCGAGTTTCAAACTCCAGTTAACCCAAGCCGTGTAAAAACGTCGGGTGCTAATTTGCCTTCAGTTTTGACAAGGTTGATGCGCCATATTATAACAGTTGTGTTTATGAGGATACACATATCACTGCGCCATGAAATAACTAGCGATATGTGTATCCCCTGCATGCGATTTCAGTTTAAATATTTAGACGTTCGAGTTGGAAACTCCGCAAACCTCAACCTGGGTATAAACGTCGTCGCGAGTAAGCAGCCAGCAAGTTTCGGCAATAATTGGCCCTTTTTTCGATCAGGTAGATAGCCAATCTAACGGCTGTGTTTAGGGGATACACAGATCACTGCGCCATGAAATATTTAGTGATATGTGTACCCCCTGCTCGAAGTTTTAGTCAGATATACAATCGAGTCGGTTGGAACTCAACCAAACTCAAGAAATCCTAAGCTGCTCCGTTGGGTGCGAATTCATTTCTGGTTTCTCCTACTCTTTACAGCGCTCGCTGGAACCTCGCAACTGAGCCGCCATTTTGTTCGTTGAATGCCCAGGCGCGCATCAGTGTTTTCTGTATCCCCACGGGGGATACACATATCACTAGTGATAACAAATTACGTTGATAGACTACTCAGATCTTGAGTACATATGGAGTTGTACTCCATATGTACTCAAGATCTGAGTAGTCTATCAACGTAATTTGTTATAACAGCTCCTTCATTGTAGAGCACTATATTGGCTCCAGCGGTGATCAGCACCTGAACTATCACTAGTGATATGTGTGCGGGGATACACATATCACGGGGATAGACATATCACTGTGACGCCCCGTTTACAACAAGTTAACCTGAAATGAGCCCGTGATCGAATAGAAAACCAGCTCTTGGTCAGCGGTCAACTTCGAAAAAACACGTTACCTCGATGAGCTCAACACTTGAGCCGGCGATATGGTCACGTGATACTGGTCAGCGCATACCTTGTTTTGACAGGTGTCAATTGACCATAGCATGGACGTCCAATATCAAAGGAGGCTATAAATCAAGGTTGCATGTCTCTGCTAACCTTTTAGCTGGAGTATGGCCGCCATCTTGCGCGACGCCGTTGCCGTCGCTGTCGCCGTCGACGTCGCCTTCGCCAACACAGCGGTCAAACGCCGGGCATGCGCAAATGGGTACATTGTTTGGCAGCCGCGCACCAATTTCCCGCGCAAAAATTTAAAGGAAAACATGGGAAACAACCGGTGTCACGCAAAATTTACGAAAAAAAATTGAAAAGTTCATGGAAATCTGTAAAAGGAAAAGAAAGTAGGTAAAAGGAAAACTTAAAACTTTTCAGACACAAAGTTAATTGAGTTACCTGTATTCTGTTGATTTACCATTTTGTTTTGAGCTTTACCAAAAAAGTTTATAAGTCTTGAAAACCCGTGTCATGCTACGAACCGACGGCGTCGTATATTTTTATTTGTTTTTATTAATCGTACAATGAGTGACGCCGGAAACGGACGACAAACGGTGTGTAAAAGAAGGAAAAATGGAAGAAGAAAAAGACAATTGCAGTGATTTGGCTTCGCTCAGACGAGCTGGAAAAATTTTGGCAAGGACTGTGGGGATTCCATCCGGATCCAGGATTTGTCTGAAGCACAGCAACGAGATGAATCGAAACGACAAACGATGTTCATGTCCATCGTCATGGGGGCATAGCTGGCCAAAATACCGATCCCAAACCGCCTGTACCTGGTCTTTGACCAGGTCGGAAAATCTTTTCTAAACTACAAACCTGGAAAAAACTGGTGCACTAAATGCAAAGTCGAGGCGGACAGAAAATTCAGGGAGCACGGAAAATACATACCGAGGAAAAGAAAGAACTGCAACAAGCAGAAGGTAGCACAATTTTTAACTCTTATCTCTGTTAGCTCTCGTTGTAAAGGCTAAAACATAAACAAATATATAAATAACGAGGGAAATGTCATTTATAGGATGCCGATGACTCACGAAAAGAACAATGTCATTTTGACCGCCATTTAGTCGCTCCATTGCTCGTACATGCGCAGACGTTTGACCGCTGTGTTGCCTTCGCCATCGTGCGTACGCGCCCACGCGCAATACCGCTAGCCATGGTAAACATGAGAAAAGCAAATCATGGGTTTCCTTTTCTTTTGTATATGAGTATGGGGCTGCGCTTGGCGGCCCTTCGGCTCGGCGGAGCTCCGCTTTTACGCTTGGGTGACCTGTGGTCGAAGTTGTTGTATTAACTGCAAATGGTAAACAAATAGTTTTGACTCGATTTTTGCAGATAACCTCACGTATAAAAGTAATAAAACTGTATTTGTAAATAAACTTACTGCCAAGGCAAGTTTTGTCAAGTTTTCTTTGTGTTAGTAGGGACAACCGCTTCGTAGACTGCCAAAATTCATCCTTCTGTTACGGTTGAAAACCAACAAGAAAATGAGAAAATTTCCTGGAATATAAAAGCAGAAGTCACGTGACATATTTTACCGGTTGACTTTCCGTTTAAATTTCAAAAGTCCGCCAAAATGTAAGCAAAATTAGATCCCGCCCCCGGCCCCCGCTACCAAGTTAGGAAAGTTGCTCGGTTCTAGTCTTTATGGGCTTGAAAGAACGCCTGGTCAATGAATTTTCAAAATGGTGGCCGCGATCAGTTTGAAAACAATGAATTCGGCAAGGTTTTACATCAGTATCCGATCCTCTAATGGCGTTTTGGAGTGCGTACAGCGTGCTGTAATTTTGCGTATCTGGATAGGCAAAAACGACCCCGGAATGTGCAGAAATAAAGTCATTTTTTGAGAATGAAACACAAAAATGTTGGAACTTATCGAACAGAACAACGGTGAAGGTGATCATGGCTTATATCCTGGTACAAACCTACAGTGATGTCGGACCAGGGGCTGCTCTGTGTAAGTGACTGTAAATGATGACGTAAAATGTAACTTTTAAGAATATGGAAAACCCGAACCGAAAATCACAGTTTTCATGTCTTGCGAATCTTCGAAACAAACCTCAGGAAAATAGGACCTAAATTAGATCGACGGTAGCTTGTGGAATTTGAAATTTTTGGATCTACGAGACAATTAAAAATTATTCCCATACGTTTTCTTTAATCGGGAGATCAAAAAAGGGCGTGAAGTGTTACGCTTCAACTGCGCATGTGGATTCTATGGAGTTCCATCCCCGCCAAAAATCAAAGTTGATCACAACATTCAACTTGACAGTCTAACAATTAACTTGGCAAACATCAACATCATATTTCACTCTTCAACTTTGTACTTTGTATCACAATCATTGAAACTGTAAACATCAACTTTCAAAGTGACAGTTCAACGTTCAACTTTATCCATCAACATTCATGTTAACATGCCAATAATGATCTTGACACATGGGCTGTCAGCGAAAGATGAAGTTTGAATCTCCAAGTCGAATGTTGAGTCACCAAAGGCGCACCAATCCCGCCAAAATTCAACTTGAGAATTCGACTTTCAAGTTGATAATTTAACATGAAATGTTACGTGTCAATATCCGTGTTTAGCCATGAACATTGCTATTGCTGATGACGTAGATATGTTCACCATGACGTAATGTTCAATTTCTCAAAGTTGGTTTCAACCTCGTTCCCAGGGTCCTCTCTCTTCCTCCCTCGAGAAAGTACCCTGGTTGCGGCTGGTCACGTGTATACGTATGCCAACCAAAACCGCACAGAGGGTGAGTCCTCAACTTAAATTTTGGCAGCACTGTATAGGGAGGTAAATGTTGCGTTGCTATACAGACGTTATTTATTTTGAAAGTGAAGCAAGTTGTTTGTCAGAGATCCTGCCTGACCAATGTTTCGTCGCTATGATCCGAACTTCTATGAGTATGAGATGCTAATTGAGAGGGAACTTTGCTTATTTTTCAGTGCTTTTTTAAAAACCGTCAACAACCTGCTTCAGATTAGTTTAATCAGTTTTTCACAGCAAAAGAATTAAGTAACCGTCAAATTATCATCGACGGGATGCATTCAGCTAAATGAGAAGCTAGTTTCTTGGCCGAAAATTGGTCTTACCGCTAACACAGTTTTAAAACAAAAGCCGTTGGATTTTGCAAACGCGCGACCGATGACACTGTTGTCAAGTTCTTCATAAAATTTTTCACAGCAAGAGAACCGAATGACCGTCAAACTGTCGATTGGATGAATTCAATCAAATTCAATGCTAGTCTCTTGGCCCAACACTGGACGTATCAAACTCTACACGAAGGCATCAATTTCTCCGTTGTGATTTTGCCGATCGAAAAATATAAGCTGCTTAATCAAGTTATTAGTATTCAGCACTCAGTGGTTGTTGATGTTAGGTTCTTCGTAATTTGTTTTCGCCGCAAAAGAATGGAATGACTGTCAAACTGTCGATGGGAGTAATTCAATGAAATTCAAAACTACCTTTGTAGGCGAACAAACGACGTATTTAACTCTAAATGAATGAGTAAATACCTACGTTGTGATTTTGCCGAAGGAAAAATGAAATCAAATTTACCGCATGGTTCATTTATTGTTGTGGTTGTCATTTCCAAGTTTTTTGTCATTTATTTTCACCACCACAAATTCCAACGACCGTCCAAGTATCGACGGGAAAATTCAGCCAAATGCAGGACTAACCTTTAAGCCGAACTTTGATGTATTGAACTCCAATATCGAATGTGTCAATGCCTTCTCTGTGAGTTCGGCCGAGGTTACCAATTCCACTCCCTACTGGGCTCAGTAGGTGAGCTCAGTGGAGACAAACTTTAACTGTCCTGCCCCTCCCTCCAATCATTTTTCTGGAATCTGCAAAACAAATCTAGCAGACACGTGACCAGCCGTAACCAGGGTACTTTCTCGAGGGAGGAAGAGAGAGGATCCTGGGAACGAGGTTGAAACCAACTTTGAGAAATTGAACATTACGTCATGGTGAACATATTTACGTCATCAGTAATAGCAATGTTCATGGCTAAACATGGATATTGACACGTAACATTTCATGTTAAATTATCAACTTGAAAGTCGAATTCTCAAGTTGAATTTTGGTGGGATTGGTGCGCCTTTGGTGACTCAACATTCGACTTGGAGATTCATGTGTCAAGATCATTATTGGCATGTTAACATGAATGTTGATGGATAAAGTTGAACGTTGAACTGTCACTTTGAAAGTTGATGTTTACAGTTTCAATGATTGTGATACAAAGTACAAAGTTGAAGAGTGAAATATGATGTTGATGTTTGCCAAGTTAATTGTTAGACTGTCAAGTTGAATGTTGTGATCAACTTTGATTTTTGGCGGGGATGGAACTCCATAGGATTCGACATTGCTGGTGATGGGCTTGTAGTTCTGTTAAGTAAAAGATAAATGTCATTGAATTCTACCAGAAGCATATCACCTATATGCTTCTGATTCTACAGTACTGTGTTATATCAAAAAGACAGTCGCAGCGAACAAGGTAATGGATATTGAAACTCTTAAGGTAAGTTGATTTATTTTCTTCCATTCTTTAAGTTAATATTCTGTGAATGCTGTTTAAAAGAGTTCAACTTAAACAACTGAAACAAAGAGAATAACAACAACAACAAATTAATTCATGGTTAAAAATTAACGTTAAGTTTGCATTTTAATAAGCACATATAGGTGATCATATAGTTATTGTCAATTGGTAAATTGAAGCCTTGCATGATGTTGCAGGTCTAGCCCTGGTATATGTATTTTCATAAACCTGGACTTTCTCAATGCAGAGTATGTACGGGATTCGATGACTAACTACTTTTCCTTCATTTTGCTAAATGTAGAGGGGGTGAATTTTTGGAAAAAAAACTTGGTTTCCTTCATGGTCAGTAAAACTATACATGCATGTGTCAGCCCTGTCAAAATGTCTCAGGAACCATTTTTGCAACCTAGAGACCATTATTTCAACCATAAATAACAAAGAAGTTCACCAAATCCTAACTACCAGTAATGACTGATATAATGGTTTCTTTTTTTATGATCACAGAAAACAACAAAATATACCTGATGCTGGTGATCACATGGTTGCAAATCAGAGTCCATAGTAGACAAAATTCCTATCACAGGTAAGGGGTAAGAGTACAGAAAGTTTGGAACATCTCTTCCCCCAGCACACTCCTGTCTGTGCATTTGTGAGAGGTTGTATATGAAGATTAAATAGGTAAAGTTAGACCAACTAATCTCTTTTGCTAAAATTAGTCACGATTTGCGAGGTTAAATTTGAATTGTTATCACTCCCTGTGAATTCATAGAGATTCCACAGGCAAATTACCACCTAAAATGGACAGTCAAGTGAGGGAAAATGACATTGCAAATACAGTCGAACCTCCGGTTGCAACCACCTCTCATAAGCAACCACCTCTCCTCAGCGACCAGTTTTCCAAAATACCAAAAGTTTCCAAATCAAATCATAAGTGACTGCAACCACTTTCAGAGTTAAAAGTTTGAAATTTTCTTTTGTTTTTAACCTCCTGTAAATGACCATTTGACGGCTAATAAGGCAGAAGTTGGATAATAAGGTGTTGCCAGCAATATTATCGCATTCCTGGGTTGTACAAGAGACGGAAATTCTCAATGGGAATTACTGGAATTTTTTCTCGAAATTGTCTTTCCACAAGGAAAAGCGGTTAAAAATTTAATGAAAAAATGCACATACACTGTACTCTATCAGTCAAATGTTTGACTCAACATTGTCTAAGTTCTCGTAAGTAACCACCTCCAGTAAGCAACCACCTAGGCTTGACATTTGGGTGGTCGCTTACAGGAGGTTCAACTGTACATAGTTACAAAAAAGTTGCAGTGAAAGTAAGAAAATGTGAATGTTGTCACAAGATCTCTGTGAGACATGGTGTTCATTATACATCATGTAAAGATATTTGGCATGTGCCAAAGACATAACAGTACATGTATTTGCTTTTTCAGGAGAAACAGTGATGTTTTTAAAAGTGTGAATAGAAAAATAAAAATATTGTCCATGCAGTACCAGTTTGTGGATGGCATATGCAGACAGTAAGAAGAACTATAAGCATTACCAGGTAAGTTACATGTATTTCTTAAAACCCACAAGTTTTATGCTTATTACTTCTTGTACTTGGATATATGTGTCATTTCATCACTGATATTGACAGGAGCAAGTACTCAAAGATGCATTAGATGATGCAATATATTTTGAAGGGCTATATCTGCCTATACTGGATACAGGCCATGTGTAAAATGAATGTAAAGCAAACACACTGTTAAAGATGTTCATGGTTATCATGACTAATCTAAAATTTCAGAGAGTTGGAAAATCTCATTTCATATCTGTGATGGTTCTGAGGTGGAGGTCTGGTACATGTAGATGGCTGAGTTGCACAATTTTTAACTTGCTAGAATTCAGCTGGCAAACTATTATACCAATTGATATAGTCATCTGTTGGTGCGCAATGATCTAAAGCAATTACCTATGTACAGTGTATATTTATTTAATTAACAAAATTATGGTGGTTTTAGTTGACCAAGGGTACTAATGTGATGTTGAAGCACAAATTCACAAACATGCCCAGGGTCATGCAGCTTGTCAAATGTACTTGTATGAACTGGCCATTCAGATTTACTAAGCAAAACAACAGTATTTATCCTGACAAAGTCTGATTTTTTTCAGAAGCTTAACTTATAAACAGTTGCACAGTTAAATGTACTTATAATAATCAAACAGCCTGGATGGTCCTTTTATTGGGACTCTGCAGTGTTGTAGTGCAATGTTCCAGTTTCTTGTTTAAAGGAACTTGCATTTGCTCTCGAAAGCAGGTCGCCAAGTTCATAACAGTTATATTAGTTTGCATCTCGGGACAGAGCCTGCCATTGTTAAAGTTTGGTGGGTATCATCCCGCTAGCATTTGATCCACTACTGATGCTCAGAACACAACTAACAATCAAGTACACTGTATATCAATGAAAGGAATGTCATCTGTTGGTGTGCAAAGATTATAATAAATTATAATTGCCTCTGTACTCATGAATAACTTACAGTGATGTTCAAGTAGAGTAACTGTCAGTTATGTTCAAATGGGAGATTCAGTAGGATTATACCCCTGTTTCTGTCAGTCATTGTATGAACAGTGAAGACATGGACAGCTAATGGATTAAAACATGACAGATTTTGAAAGTAACCATGGCCAGGTAAGATATTTCTAAAGGAATATAATTTTAGGTCCTTGATTGCTTGTAGGCATTGTCCTTGATTGTAAACAATATCTCACTGAGTGACTATATTCCATGTGCATATGTATTGTTATAGAACACAGAGACCATTATTGTAACAGAGATATTCATGTGTGAAGAGTGCTACAGCATAAACAAATGCGTAGGAACAAATTAATTCATCATGGATGCTGCTTCTGAGAGATGCCCAATACTAATGGAAACCTTATACACTGTACATAAAAGTGTTAAGTTTAGTGAGAGTGGATGTTATATGTATACTTCAGTAATTTATTACTCAAGATTGTATTAATTTAAGGCTTTGTTTGGTTTCTCTATATTTTTTTACAGACGACTTGATGTGATTATAATTGCTGTACTAAGTTCATTGAACAACCTGACTTGGAAGTTGAATTCTGCAATCCATCCTGTGTGTAGTTAATATCATAGCTGCAAATGATCGTCACAGCTACACTGTATTACATAATAAACACATTATATTAACTACTTAAATCAATATTTTGCCAACTCGAAATGAGAACCAGGTGCAAGATTAGTATGTTAAGAATAAGAGAGGGTTGAGAATTTTGTAACATTTGATGGACAGCCTTGCCACTTGCAACGTCCAGTAAGGTTAATTTGTGCAGTTAGTGTTGTGTAAATAGTGCTATTTAATTTACATTTCGACTATCGATAATATGATTATAACCTTTTAACCCCAAGAGTAGCAGCACTGCATTTGGTCGGGGAAACAAGATTCCAGTTTTTCTTGACTAATAATTAATAAGAGGTTTTGGAGATTTACGTGTCAGGCTTTGGTGTATGTAGGATATTGATGTATAATTTGTTTATCCATTTTGCTGTAGTTAATAATTATCTTATTGATATGTCAATTAAAAAATATCTTGGGCTCAGCTGGCAAATGCACCTATGCCTCATAACCTTTGAGTGCATTTTTTTGGATAGTGCAGGCAAAATAAAATACACGTACATAATATAACTTACCGCTACTCATGGCTTACTTATTCATTTTTGGTATAATTTAGTAATAGCATAATTGATAATTAATGGCACCCAGGCACAGTTTCTGTAATCCACAGTCTTAGTCAAGAAAAAAGAACAAATCATTCTTGACTGACACATTATTGAAATTGAATAATAAAATTATTTTTGGAATCCTGTGCAACCATGATCAGCAACAAAATGTTATCTTTACCATTTATGCCAGAGTGATTTTGCTTATACTTGTACTTTGAGAGATGGTGCAAACCCTTCCAGCAGGAAGAGAATCCATAATTATAAAAGTACAGATTGCTAATTGTATCTTTGGGAGAGCTTTTCCCATGAGAAAGGGGAGGATACTCTCATATTTGACATAAATGGGGACGTTTTACTGAACAGGGTATAGTTTTAAAGTTTAGGGTATAATTTTATAGTTGTAAAGCAGGTTCTATGGCATTACTATTTAAATTCTTGGAAAGGGTATTTGTTTGTTTTTAGCCTGTGTACTGTACAGCCACACACTCTCCTCAGAGTGAGCAAATGTACACAGTCAAGACAGGATAAAGGGAAAGAGTTAATATCCCCACCCATGTAGGCCTTATTTCTAAGGTATTCCTTCCTAAATGATTTTTAGATCAGTCACAACCAATCCCAGGATTGTCTCAAAGGAGCCAATTTGGTGACATGAATTTTATTCATGTGGAAGCCCAGGCAGCTGTCCACATTTTCGGGGGGGATCCCAAATGACAGCCTGACGGGAGTAATCGTCATATCTTCTCGGGGTTCAATTCATCCAGTGTAGCTTAGTACTGATAGGTATGTTAAAATCTAAAATGATCACTGTTGAAATTATTTTGATACCTTTTAATTTCAGGGAAGAAACTGAAATAAACTATGGCAGGAAGGACTTGTCACAAAGAACTGCTACCTTGCTTGGGTGAAAATCAATTTATGCGGTATCTAGAAAATGCAATTCTGGTAGCGTTTAGGGTCAGGGCATTCAAACTTTTTAACGATAAGGCCCATCAATTTTATTTGAGATTACTTTTACATGTTTTCTTATTTATCTGCCCACAAAATTTACATTTTTATTGTGACTTTTTCGATCAAGACCGTGTTATTAGACAGAAGGAAACCTGAGTGACTTCTAATATCCCCTTCATGTGCACTAGCTTATTAATAAATGAATAAATCAATGAATCTTCGATCCTATGATTTGTCAAACTTTCTGTTCAATAAATTTATAGGGAGGGAAATTTAAATTTCCTGCACCAGGAGATGATCAACGTCTTTTCTTGTCCTCACCTAATTACAAAATTATTAGAACAGAGACCAATGAAATAATCGCATCCAGACAATCATTCTATACGCATTCGACAAGCTAAGTTTGGAAATAAAAGTTGCAAATACTACTTGTGATGAAAATTTTTGTCACATTTTATAGTTCTTCATTCAGACGATTTTCATCCACGTTTCAAACATTTTACACACATACATCTTCTTTACCACCTATCAGCTTGAGAAACACTCAAGCTTTAGTTTATTTTGGTGTTGACAATGTTTTGGCTTCTAAGAGTTCTAGGCATGACCAGTGATAATTTAACTCCTGCACCATATAATAATTTCTCTTGTGAAATTTTATAAACTCAATAAACCAGTTTTGATATATTAAAATTCAGCCAAAAATAATAGACCTCACTACAAGGTTCTGGGAAGTAACTACAGAGTTTGTGGGGCTTAATCCCCAGAGCCCTGTGCTGAGGTCTGTTGTGCTAGGCTGAATTTTAATATAGTAAAATTGGGCTAGTACAGCCAATCTCATTTCCAGAGCCCTCACTCATCCTGTGCCACTGACTGGAAAAGTGAAAACTCTGGGCATGACAAGTTAACAAATTGACGTCAGATGTTCATGCGTCTGTGCTGTTATTGATCATGAATTTCATCATAACATTGTCAAAGTAGCTGTGATCCGCAGATCTACTTTGACAATGTTATGATGAAATTCATTGTCAATAACAGGACAGATGCATGAAAAACTGATGTCAATTTGTTTTTTACGATAACAAATTGCCAAATTGTCCACTCTCGCTTGTTGACGCATCGCAAAAATTATAAATTAATGTGTTTGTCCACTTATTGACAATGAAAATTAGCCACGCACTGAGCGTGCAAGAATTTCTGCAGTTATTGTAAAATGATATTTTGAGAGACAACTCCTGCTTTGAAAAATAGTGCTCTCTTCTTATTTTGAGCTGAAGGACACTAAATATCACTGATATCTCGGTAAGTAACCACCAAACAATTTTCATTTTCATTTTGTTAATCCCAATGTGACATATAATATTAGTTATTGAAAGATGTTTGTGAGTTTTAAGTGAGTTTTAACTACATCTAAAACATACTTGATATAATGTAAATATATTCATTAAATCTACTGAACGTTAGTCAAGAGAAATGGGAGAATTGAACTAGAACTGTCAAGTAAAATGTGAAAATAAACTGGACAATCGTCAATCATAACATCTCCAGAACTATGATCCTAATCCTGCACCTAACCCCCAAATTTTTTTTTCGCTAGAACGAATCTACTTATCATTTGAAATAGTTCTGCGAAAAAATTTTTGAATTCCGTTAAATCCTCGATTTTCTGTGCCACGACGAAATCTCGAAAATAGCTCCAAAACACCGCCATTTTGTTTCACGACCGAGTTTGAGGAGAATGGGTCCAGCGGTTCTTGTGACGTCTACCCAGGAAGGTTGGATATCTCATTTCCTCTCATTTCCTTCAGGATGGTGCAATACACATTCGAAAAGTGCGCGGAAAACGCCTTCCAGAGGTGCTATCGGCTGTTGCAGCAATATTCCAGATTTAAAGAAAGATATACTGTACAATTTACTGACGATGATCGGCTAATGGTGCAATAAAGACATAAACGATGGTTGATTTTGTCGAACCGAAACAAGCGAACTGAATCTGTGAGAACCATTGAAGAACTCTCACTGGAATTTGTTCCGCAGACTTTCGAACGCTATTTTCATAAATTTTCTGCTTAAAGCTAACCAGAAATTTGTAGAAATACTACCTACAACCTATATCTTCCAATCCCGCAATATTTATAACATAACCGGCAAAGTTGTGTGATCCGGTCATGATCAAGAAGCGTTTATACTGATATGTAAATAGATCGCAACTGTACGCTGCTAACCAACACTTATTTCTCTTTCGATTTAGATGAAAGTCGAAGATTAATCCTCTAGAATTACATGATAGCAAAATTGTTAGACTCACAGAGTTTTACGAAGGTTTGGAAATCAGCAGTGCGGCAAAGATTCTGTGCAATAGCGTCGAAACTATGACCGCGTAACATCTGCGGACCGCTTAGGGAACACATCCTTTTCGCTTATCCGACGAATTTCACTGCAAACTTTGAGAACAATTTACATTGGTTATTTGGAGTTACGACTTAAAACGTGTGACAATGTGAAATCGGTAATTGTATGAAATGTTTCCTTCCGCCTTCCTTCCCGTAGCTTCAAAAATACAGGTCCAAACAATACGATTTTCAATCGATCGAAGCCAATGTTTTGGAGGTCGTCAAGTCTCGAAAACTGCAACACGTACGTCGCTCTTATAAACATGAAGCATTCAACTGAAAGTAAAACACAAACTGGATTTAACAGAACCTTGAAAAAATACATTCTCGGTAAGGACAAATGTAAACGGGCTATAAACACGCGTGGGAATCTTATGTTTAGTTGACGAAATTACCATCCAAAGCAGTCCTTGAGTTTTCTTTCCTGCTTTTCGTTTGCCTGCTCCTCCACTTCGTATCTAGCTTTCCATTCCTAATATACAAGCAGCTCGTCCACAAAAACGTCTTCCCCGTCGGCGCTTGAAGTATTGTAAATTGCTCTCAAAGCTCTAAGCAGTGAGTTCACAGTCGTCGAACGTGCTCGATCGAAGTTTATTTCGGAGCCTTCCGAATCGAAACTTAACTCTGACTCCAGTGACGAAAAAGAAATGATTCTGGGACAAAACTTGGACGTTTTAGTCCCAAAATACATCGGAACGATTAGTTTTGCGTTCTATTTTCTCGAGCAAATACAGAGTTGACTGAGGCGCTATTGTGTTTGGTTCCTGGGTAGACGTCATCAGGTACCGCCGCCCCAGACTCCCTAAAACGCGGTCGTGAAACACTTAATCGCGACTTTGAAAGGGCATAGAAAATCGAGGATTCAACCAAATTCAAAAATTTCTTCGCCCAAATGCTTCAAATAAAGTCTAGATTTGTTTTAGCGAAAAAAAAAATTTGGGGTTAGGTGCACTTTAATAACATCAAGTTTGTCTAGTACTCCCTTGGAGAGTTTTAGAACACAGCCGGTGAATGTATCTTTATTGTCTTCGGAGATCATTTTCACTGGTATGGTTGTCTTCTTGATCCACTTGTCCTCTGTAGGGTCATAGCATTCAACACTCAAGTAACTTCGATAGTCAGATGTGCCACCCAGCACATAGAGTGTTCCCTTCAGACACACCATACAGCCATAGCTGTGTACATCATTCAAACTTCTAACAATCTGCCATTCATTTGTTAAAATATTGTGCATCTCACATGATCGCGGAGACGGCCTCCCTCCAGCCACAAAAATCTTTCCACTGGTTGTCACACCAAAAGCACCCTCTCTCCTTTGCTGCATGTTTGCGATTGTCTCCCATTTGTTTTCCATACTATCGAATCTCTCAGCTTTCTCAAGGCAAATAGAATCTTTTGGCCTCCCGCCACAAACATACAGATGATTGCCAGCCGCAACAACACAAGAATCTTCCCTGCAGCCCTCATGAGATGACAAAACCGTCTGCCATGAGCACCGCTCAACGTCGTATCTTTTGACCGTGGATTTTTCCGTTGATGTATTGACCTCTATCGCATAGAGTTCGCCTCTAACGACAGCCACCTTAGTAGACCTTGTGATGGACAAGTCCAAACTAGACCAGCAATTAAAAACGGGATCATACCTCTCTGCCTTACCAGTCTGTGGAAAGGCGTACAACTGATCACGGTAATTTATCATCTGGGTATTTGAGTTTCTTTTCTCGGACAACCCGTCTGCTAAACGCTTCCATTCGTCTTTCTCTGGGAGATAACAGAAAGTGTATTTCCCTCCACAAGAAACGATGGCGCGGGTTTCGAGACTTTTTCTCGCCGACTGAGAAAAATTTCCTTCCACTGGAAAAGCCATCAGCTTTATAGCATCTAAGACCGGCCCCAAACAACGAGAATTTCCTTGCACGAGTTCATTTGTCACGACATCGATTAGATAGTCACGCGATAGGGAAGCCAGACGCACGTGACCAAACAATTGTTCAAAAAATGCTTTTCGCTCGCTTTTGTTTTGTTCAATCCACTTTAATACGATTTTAAACACATCTGCTTCAACAGCAACAGAAATCTCGTCACTTGAAATCCACCTCTCGACCTCTTTAACTTCCAAGTTTAAGAATTCATCCATTTCTGCCACAGATGCAAAGTTTGCGTGGATAAACTTTCTGGTGTTGGTGATCAGTTCGTCGCACTGGTATATCTCAGCAAAATAAAAGGTCGAAATACAATTTGATTTGGACATCTGTCGTTCTAGAAATCGCCCGGAAACTGTTTTCAAGGCCGGGATGAGAAGATAGTTCGCTGCAGTTATAAGATCCTCGGAATTTTCTTGAGTTACCTCGACAGTTCCTGTGTAGATGAACTCCAAAACATCTTCCATTACAGAACCCGAAATCTCTTCAAACCGAACAATCCCTTCTCGATTCTCTTTCATGTCGCTCTGAAGAAGCTTCAAGAGGAATGGGCTCGCTGCAGAAAGCACATTTCTATGAGCTTTGAATTCTTTGTCATCTTTCGTCACCAAAGTTACGTCGCATAAATGATCTTGCCTTCGCAGCATGTTAAGTCGTTTCGCCAATTCTACACAGAAAGTAGCTTGTTCAGCACCAGAGATTGGCTGTAGATCTTCCATATTCCGGAAACTTAGTGCGGTAAATTAGATATTCCTTTAGAACCGTTTAGATGGCCTCAAATACTAGCTCTACGAAATCACGACCGACTGCGATCGAAAGCGAAAGTCTTTCTGCGGAAGTGGAAAAGGACACTGCAAGTAGGATGACGTCATTGACAAGATTGGAAAAGACTGGACTGTTGACTGGACTGTTGACTGGACTGTTGACTGGACTGGACTGGACTGTTGACTGGACTGGACTGGACTGGACTGGACTGGACTGGACTGGACTGGACTGGACAACACAAGATCGATCGGTGAACAAAATATTAAATTTACTATCCAGGAACCATACACCCAATAACATATGACGGATCACTCCTAATTGGTTTGTCGCTCTGAGTTTTCATCAATTGCATTCCTGCTAAACAGGGTAGAGTTTTTGGGGCGTTTACCCTAAAACAGGTTCTACAATTTCACTATTTAGTTTCTCAAACGAGGTCTTTGTTTGCCTTTAGCCTGTGCGCTGTGCAGCCACACTCTCCTCAGACTGAGCAGATGTACACAGTCAAGACAGGATAAAGGGGAAGAGTTGATTCCCCCATTTAGATTTTCAGGGGCGGACTTAGAGGGGAGGGGGATGGATTGGATGGCAAGCCAGTAGCCAGGCCCCTTATGGAGAAGCATAAGATAAAAAAACAAATTGAAAAAGATGGTGAATATTATGGTAGAATTAAAGACAAACACTCTGGACAAGTACCTGTTATGAGAAAATTCGCCGTTGCACAGGCATTTCTTTATTATTTGGAAAATTATAGAAAAAAAAAAAGCCAACAGTAGCCTCTTTTCAGTTAACAACTAGAAATCTTGTATATTGCCGATTCTTTGTACACCTGAATATATGCAAAGCCGTTTCACTGACTTTCATTTAGAAAACAAATAGTTCATTATCAGCTCATTTGAGTTTCTTTTCATTATTAAAATCTACCTTCCGTTCCCTCGGAAGCTAGCCAGCTGAACTATATTTCAGTAATGAAGTTTTATTAGTTTCCTCGGAAGCTAGCCAGCTGACCTATTTTCCACTAATGAAGTTTTATTGCTTTCTATTCATGGGATAATTTTCCCTTGCTATCGGTAACACCAATTCAGAATTTCAAATTAAGTATCTCACTTTTAATTTCCTAAGCTTGTTCTATCTTAATCTCAACCTGTGAATTTTAATCTTAGCTCTCTATTTTTAATTTTGGAAGCCTCGTGGTCTTGATTAGAATTCGCTATCTTAATTAAGTACTTTCCGCTCGTATTGTATACTTGAAGTTGCATTAGCATATTGTAAACACTTGACGTGTAAAGGATGATATATAAGCAAGTACGTTTGTAAAGCTTTTTTGGGATTACATCGATTACATCGTTACGATTAGGATCACGATTACCCCGCCGAGTATGTCAATTTCACTCTCGACGTTAGTGTGCAGAATAAACTACTGTTGGACCAAGTTATGTCTCTTCCTTGACGTCCGTAGTGAAGACCATTGAAGTAGATCCTCGTGTACCAGGAAATCGTGACGAATTTCCTTTCCCGCAGCCAAGCAGTGCTCTCGCTTAGATTCCCCCAGTTGTCAGTTCGAGTGTCCGTTCAGTTCGAAATTTACAGTGTTTGCAGGAAAAACTTATCGTCACAATGGTTTACCGAAAAAACCCATCGTCACATACCTCATTGGGTTACAAGCTTTTTTTCTAGCTAAAACAGTGATAAAAATAAGATATCCTCTAACAGCTACACAAGGTAACAGTTTTTGTGGTTACTGTTGCTAGGCAACAATAGCCAATATGTCATCATGTGTGTAAGTAAGAACAGTGTCCAATTTTTGGATTGTGATCGGAAGTATTCGGTCTTCTGTGAGTGGTAATGGAACGGAAGTGGGTCCGATGTTCATATTCAGAAAATATTCTGGCGTATAACATCGATTTTCTCTCGGTTTTACACGAACAACAATCGAACGTCTACCGGTCTTATTCCGGATTTATACGACGGTACCGAACTGTTACCGAACGACCAGCGAAGCTAAATCGATCCTGCTTCTCTCACTAATAATCGAATTTTTATGGACTGCTCACGAGCACAACGTATCGACAATGTTCTGGTTGGGAGCTCGAGTTTTCAACTGAGCCTCTGTATTAATGATGTATTTGTCCTACTTTCGACCAGTAATCACACTAGACTGCAAAACAGTCGTTTTTGGACGTTTTCGGAAGGCGCGAAGCGCCGTAAGCGCGATCCTCGCGTGTGAAGCGTGCGAGCCTCACACGTGTGCGGCGAGAAAATGACTGTCGGCTTTTCATACAACGAATTCGTTCTAAGCGGGGGTCGTATAATGTCACTGAGGTGAAAGAAATTGCTTGACAGCTCCACCCACATCTTACAGCGGTTTTCAATCACACGCGACCTTCAGCGCAAAAGGGTCTAGACAAAACCTGTCCACCTGTTCTGGTGGACGTCTCGTTGTATTTTTTAGCGTCTCTCCCCATTCTCCCTCGCCTTCAGACCTTTCGTTCGAATATTGACCGTCGCCCGCATTCGCAAAAAATACGACTGTTTTGCAGTCTATAATCACACAGGGAGCCCTCACATCCGTTTAGAATATGAATAAAAGATTAACCTACCTTTATCGCGCGTGTTTTGTTTCGTGGCGGCCATTTTGAATTTTTAATACGCGCGCGATCTGCTAGTGTGAGGTCTGGAACCGAAATTACGGAAATCGCTCTGATCCAGCGACCAGTGAAGCTAAATCGATCCTGCTTCTCTCACTAAGGGAAGGTACGTTTTTAATTGGGGGGGGGGGGGGGTCGGCCGGGGCTTCGGAGGGGAGGGTCAGTAAATTTTTTTACAAATTGGGGAGGATCAAACCTGTTTTATTCGCAACCGGGGGAGGGTCAGTTTTTTTTTGGCGAGGAAAAACTGACTCCACGTTGCTTAGTTGACTCGTATTTGTTAACAAACACGCGAAGTGTATAGAAACCTAAATTTTGTATATACAAGCAAAGCTAACAGTCAAGATTAATCTAAATTATTTACAAGTGTCGAAATATTACATCAAAAAGCTATCTTGGCCCAACTAACATAGTTGTCTCTCTCGACCGTGCCCGCTTTCGTCCATATTTTGAGGGCGGTAATGTTTCCGCGCAGGGTTCTGGCGTAAAATCGTTTTTTAAGCTACTCGGGCTTGAACCGACAACTCGATCTACTACATCACTTTGCGAGTCAGTTTCAACCTCGGAAAGTGATGAGGTCACTTGTTGCTGCACATATCTTAGCGGGGGCTGCCGAGGTTGTTGGCATTCCATTGAATCGTACAGCAAGCTGCCTATGTGCGATTTGATCATTGCGACATTTTCAGCTTTCAGCCTCTGAAGGTGATCTTGTGATGGGAAAAGTACAAGGATAGCTCGTCCACCCACAAGGACGACATCTTATCGGAGTTGTACGGTCCAACCCAGTCAATGTCATTGTATTCCGGTTCAGCCGTTCCATTCGCTCCCCGTCAGTGTCCTCTTTCTTCTTTTCCTTTCGCATTTTTATCTGGGCAAGGTTCACAACATGCCTTGCCACAAGTTTTTCGGGGACAATTTATTTATTTGAAAACTGTCTAATACACCTCACTGTCCCCACTGACTAGTTCACTTTCCTCAAACAATCGCTTAATCTGAACAAGTTGCTCCATCTGACCTTATGAAATCCTCGCATTCACCACAAGCGCATTTCCCTCTTTCTATTCCTCGCACATCCTTGCCCATTTTCAAGTTTTCACCGGGCAATCACACACTACGCAATTAACTGCTTTGTGCCCAGACACGGTTATGCGAGTAACACTTCCGGTTAGTTATTTTCACTTCCGGTCATTTTTGTCTTGGAGGAGGTGGAGGGAGGGTCAGATGTTTTTGTGTAGGTATTTGTGAAGGGTCATGCATTAATCCATTCTGGGAAGTGGGAGGGTCACGACTTTTTTCCCAAAAAATGTCTAAATACCCCGACCCATCCCCCTCCCCCCCAATAAAAAACGTACCTTCCCTAATAATCGAATTTTCATCGACTGCTCACACGCACAACGTATCAAAAATGTTCTGGTTGGGAGCTCGAGTTTTCAGCTGAGCCTCTGTATTAATAATGTGTTTGTCCTATTTTCGACCAGTAATCAGGCACAGCATTCCCCGGGGGGAAGACTCCAATATAAAAAGGACGGGGGTGCTCTTCGGAAATTTGAAAAGTACCCTTAAGAGGTACCAAGATCCTGTTTTGTGGGCGTGGCTTGAAATTTTTTCACCCCTTAGAGGTACCAGTTTTAAAACAACACATCTCTTGTCATATATTTTCGGCTCAATACCCTAAAACGCACCTCAAAAGCTCCCGCTGTAGACCTTTTGAGGCTAAACACCCTAAGAAGTACCAAAAATGCTTTTACAACACCTGAAACGATTAATTACCGTCGTAGATCAAAAGATTGTCCTGCGAGACACAAACCTGAATTCCTTTTGGAGAACAAAAATCTGTCCTTCGGGAAACGAAGACACAAAAGTATTTCCTTTGGGAAACGTGACTAGAGAGATCACTGGTGGTAGTAGTGAAACACAGAGCAATAATACGACATCCATGCTTCCTAGATGCTGAACATGCAAAGCAAAATAGCTTGCTGGACACTGACACCTGCTTGAAAGCTGTGTCTGTTGTGGAAATGTGACAATATAGCACTTATTTGTCAAACAAATACTCAGAGCAAGAGAAAGAGATCCAATGGGTCATTGAGAGGACTTTTGAACTCACTGAAATGAAACATAAACTGTGAAAGAAAGATCTTCCTGTTTTATTCATATTTAAACAATGGAGTAGCAGGTCTAAGACTTATAAGTTTCTAGAACCCTTTTTTCATTTGAAATATATTCATAATATAAAGTATTTGTGATGTCTTATAATTCATCAGGGAGACATGTTTTGGTGTCAAATCACAGTCCTGCAGTAAATAATTAATATTGCCTAATCTAGTGGAATATGAAGCACTGATTCTAATTCAGTGTTAAATCGGTCAGCGTAAAACACAGAATGTGGACTGGAGACTCCAGACCGGGGGTAAAATGCAGACAGAGGGTAAAATGCAGATGCAGGCTACATACTTTTTAACTGACTCGTGTTACCGTTTCAATCACTGAGAGCTAACCGTAAACAGGCTAACCGGTGCGTTATTCAGGCTAACGTGAATGATATTTAATCTAACCAGAGTGCTATTCAGGCTAACCGGAGTGCAGAATTTCACTACGATTTAGCCTGAATAACCCTGTTTACGGTTAGCAATCTATGATGGAAATAACACGACATACGACTAAAACGTCTTTAGGCTGCAGTCTGCATTTTACCCTCAGTCTGCATTTTACCCTCAATCTGCATTTTATCCCCGGTCTGCATGAATGAATCAGCTTCAAGACTGTCAAGCTTTTCTTTTTGTGTATAGCCCGCATAGTTAGGCAGGTGAATAAGCAGCCGTAACGTTTCAGTTGACTCCGGCCCCTCTTCACCACAAAAGGGCCAAAACAGTGTACGCCAACATAGGAAAATGGGGGGTTGTCTGGCGTTGCTCTTTCGGCAGGTAGATCTGCCATCTGCTGAACTCCTAGTTTTCCTTTGAGCCTCTTACACAGTACGCACTCCCTTAGGACCCGCTTCACCAGTGGTCTAGCCCATACGATTCAAAACTTCCGCCCGATGAGGGAGAGTACGTACTCCTTACCAGAATGCCCGCTCTGAAACTCATGAGCTCGTCTCGCAACACGCCTTGATACGTGATGACTCTGGCAAAATAATGGGATGCTGAGCTTTCTCGTGCAGGGGTGCATTTTTCAGACGGCCTCCTACTCGGAGTATCCCTTCTTCATCCAGAAACGGTTCCAGAATATAGATCGGGCTCTTCTTCACAACAGGCTTTTTTGATTTAAGAGCCCTCACTTCTCCTTTGAAGTGTTTGTGCTGAACAGACTTAACGATAGCTGTTTCTGCAGCTTGCAGCTCTAGTGGGTCCAGAGGATCAGCGATTACTGAAGGTGGCCTTTCCTTACTTCTCGTCTTCGCTCTCAGCCAATCCCTGCAGCGAAGTAACCAAGCCACACTCCTTTTCAGACGATGGCAGCAATAGTAACTCTCTATAAAACGGATCATGAGGTCTCCTGATTCTAGTTCTTTATCCGCTCTGGGCATGCCGTGTCTCCCCCTATACCCCAGCATCATACTGCACATTTGAAACGCAACACAAACAATTTCTGGCACAGCTGAATTGGTGGGCCAGGCAGTCTCCTCTTGCCAAAGGAATTCTAGACCTGGCTTCCAACGATCACTGGAAATCATATCAAACCCGTTCAAACCTCTGGAGACATCATCAGGGGGGTTTCCCTTTGTGCCAACCTTCCTCCACTGTCTCGGCATTGACCCATCATGAATGACAGCCAACCGGTTCGCCACAAAGTTTGGAACCTCTTACTGCAACTGTAGATATATTGAAGACCAATCATACTGTCAGTCCAGAATACGGAGTCTTGAATCTCCAAAGAGAGTTCACGGGATAGCATTCGATCCATTCTCACGGCAATCACGGCAGCAGACAGTTCAAGCCTTGGTATGGTCATCTGCCTAATCGGGGCCAATCTGGACTTCCCCAACGACAGGGAGCAGTGGATTTTTCCCTCTACGTTCACTGCGCGGAGATATGAAACAGAACCGTAGGCTGACATAGAAGCATCACAGAAATGATGTTGTTCACATTTTAACGGCCTTCCGAAACTGGCAGGCACCAAACAACGCTAAACCTTGAACTGATTCAATAATGGGAGCTCCTCTAACCACTTACTCCACCGCACCTGATTCTCTGGGCTCAGTGGATCGTCCCATTCCTTGCCGGACTTACACTCGTCTTGGAAAATCACCTTAGCACGAAGAACAAACAGGCACACCAGTCCCAAAGGGTCGTAAACAGAACTAACTATACTCAGAAGCCCTCTCCGGGTGAACTCTCTCTGCTTACTCTTGATCTGAATGCCAAATTGATCAGTGTCAGTGTTCCAGTGAATCCCTAAGGCCCTCTCAACAGGCAGAGAACTGCAGTCAAGATCGAGGTTCTTGACTCCCGTCGCTCTCTCTTCTACAGGAATAGCCTCCAGTTCTCTTCATTACTGATCCACTTTGTCAGTCGAAAGCCCACAAGCGCAAGCAACTTGCATAAGCTATGTACGATGTTGATGGTCTCCTCAGTAGTACCAACAGACTTCAGGCAATCATCGGCATAAAAATTCTTCAGCACAGCTTGGATTGTCTCTTCAGGGAAATCCATTCTGTGATCATCTGCCACGCGCCTCAGAGCAAAACTAGCGCAACTCGGACTCCACACTCCTCCAAACAGACGCACACACATCCTGTAGACTTCTACCTCACCATCAACCTCACCATTCTTCCACCACAGAAAACGCAAGGCATCACGGTGCTTGGGAGACACCCGAACCTGATGAAACATTCCTTCGATGTCTCCCATTACAGCCACCTGTTCTTCCCTGAAACGTGGTAAGACCCCTACGAGATTGTTTGTAAAGTCAGGACCTTGCAAAACGTCTTTGTTCAGCGACGTGCCACTAAAGGTCACTGCACAGTCAAATACAATTCGCAACTTCTCGGGTTTGTTTTCATTAACAACATTGTGGTGGGGAAGGTACCAATTCTGTCCAGGTGTCGGACCTATTTCCTCGTCAAGCACTTTCTCTGCATAACCCTTGTCAAGAAGTTCTCGAATTCCGCCCTTGTACTTGGCGTGTAACTCGGGGTCTTTCCGGAACCGACGCGCCAACGACTGAAGCCTCTTTTCAGCAACACTTCGATTATCAGGCAAATTAGGGAGCTTGGACTTGAAGGGGATATCCATCTGATAATGGGCCTCAACTACCTCTACCGACTGTTCCCATATATCAACAGCTCTCTTATCTTCGACTGAAAACTGTGGAAAACTGTTTGCCAAGGCTTCACTTGTTTCAATCTTCCAAAACTGCTCCACCTGCGCATCCAGACTCTCATCGGCACGAGCAAGATTGGAAAGGGCGGACTCGTCAATCAGGCGTTCAGATTCCAAGGGACCATTAAGGGACCACCCCAAACGAGTCTTGGTGGCATAAGGTTGTCCTTCTTGCCCCTTTCGCAGCTCTAGTGGCCAAAGAGCTTCAGGAACGTCTTGGCCTATCAAAATAGAAACGCCCGACTTGTCAACTCGAGGGAGGCGAAGATCTCTGAGATGAGGCCACTTAATGGCGTCGCTAGCTGCGGCTATACAACTCTCCAAGGTAGGTAGATTGGGCAGGGCGTACACAACTTGATCTCCCCTTGTTTTGGTGAGCTGCATGCATGGGTGTGGCTTTCAATTTGTTGACTACTAGTTCCAGGATTGGGCTTGGCCTGCTGTTCGCCAGGGTACTCCTTTCCAGATCGTCCAAAGGATTGGTGCAACAATTTAGAGTCCTTCATAGTACATCCCTCTACACCACATATAACGCCCGCTCTGCACTGCTTCACAACGTGTCTACCATCAAAACAACAGAAGCAGAGTTTCTTATCACAAACAAAACTTAGTCTTTCCCCAGGCGACATAGCTTTAAACGGGGAACAAACATTCAAGACATGATCCCCCTTACACAGCCGACAAACATGCCGTGTAGTCTTAGCGTTCTTAAACTTGGGATCATTGATGTTTCCCTGACTTTCCGGGCTTTGCTGGTCCTCATGGCCTTGCACTCCAAAACTAGATCCTATGGTTCTTCCTGGCCTTCGCGGGCTTCTTCCACCGGAATCCTTAGACTTGCTTTTCGAGACTCCGAACACAGGATCAGTGGCCTCCCGAGCAGCTTCCGAGACAAAATGTGTCAACTTGACAATTGAGGGGTATCTGCCTGTTGCTTCCAAGGTCTTAACAACTAATTTCCTCCATCGACTCTGAAGCGACTGGGGCAGTCTTTCAGCAATCGTGACCATACTCCTGCCAGTGTCAATTTCTTCAAGTTTGCTCATGGGTTCTAAAGTCTCCTTACAACTTCTAAGATCATCCCCCAGTTCCTGAAGGCAGTGCCCTTCACCATGTCTTACAATAGGTCCCTCGGTGACTTTCTTAACCCACATTTCAGAGATCTTGCAGTCATCTCCAAACTTCTCTTTCAGCAGCGCTCTTGCTTTCGCATGTCCCGCTGAAGGACTCATGACGGCACAGTACTTGATGACTTTGAGGGCTTCTCCTTTACAATACTGAAAAAGCCTGTTCAACTTTGCGCTATCATCTATAGCAGCACTTCCAATGCTATTATCGAAACTGCGCATGAACATCCCGAACTCTAATGGGTCCCCATTGAAAGTCATAAGCTCAGCCTTCGGCAACTGCATAATGTTAATCATCTGAAGGAGACGTGGCTTATCACAGACTGTGGAATTTGGACCGACATGCTGTTATTTCCCTTGTGCAGGGGTTCCTGACCATTCCCTTCAACATTAGCATATTTAACTTGCTCACCGCTCATCTTCTTCTTTACTTCAAAACTGGCTCCTCGAGTTTGTACACCAGACGCTGCGTTCTTCAAATTGCCTGACATACACGTTGGCCACTCTGCTGCGTTTGGATTTAAAGGCGAGTTCTCAACTGAACTTCTTACAGCACTGATGCGATCACTCAATCCATCTCTTTCCTCAAACATCTGACAAACTCTCTCCTCAGCTTCAACTTCTGAAATCTTACCTCTTAAGTTCAACTGCTCTTGGTCATATTGCAATTGTAACTGTTTTTGTTTGAGCTCCAAACCATCTTTCAGGACCTGTGCACGCGACATCAACGCCGCCTTTCTAGCCGCGGCCTTCAACGGCGCACTGGACGCGGTTGTTGAAGAGGCCTTCTTTGTACTCCTAGTTGTCTGACTGATACTATCGTCTGGGTTAAGGTCGTCTTCTAACCGACCATTTGAGAAATTTAACGCATATGAAACACTCACGCGGTGGTCTGCAAATTTCAACACTTCACTACAATTGTTTTCAGCTTCCACATAGTACAATTGGGCACTGGGAACCTCTTCTGGCATACCAGCCTTTTCCAACCACTGAATTAATTTAACATTTAAGTCAAATAAATCCTTAAGAGCTGTTCTCACCTGTTCCAACCTTTTCTGGACGCGATCAACACTCGCTCCACTGTCCAACAAAGATTTTAACTCATCCCGCTTCCTGGTCAGATTTGACGCGTAGCCGACACGTTGTTTTCTCAAGATCGCCATTTTTTCCAAATTGACAGCATGTAAATGCAAAGTTACATTGCTCCTTCGAGGCCGAGCACTGACATTCGTTCGCCAATTCCACGGTACATTTCGCTAGCAGAACTCAAACCAAGCACGACAAACAGCCAGACCACAAACGTCGAAGACAGTCTCGGTTTTCAAACTCCAAACACGCAAAATGTAATCTGATGCAGCACACAAGAATACGAACTTCAACCAGCGACCTTTTGCGTGACAACAATCGAGGACTTCAATCCAGAGTTTCCACCAAATATCTGTACGTTCGATGTTGAAGAAATCCACAAACAAATTGCACACTGAAGATGTTTATTCTGCTACTCGTCCTTCCGTCGGTTCGGTACAGCTGAAAGTTATAAATGTAAAGCTTGCGACTCGAACAAATATTGAATTACAAAAAAACAATACAAATGAGTGACCACTTACATATTTTTGGGCATCTTCAGGCCTAATCAAGATGTTAACATCGAGAAATTAAAAGGCGAAGGTAAAAGCAAACTTTCCGCCTACACATAAAACAACGCACACCAAACTGCTAAGAGCACATGGTCGCAAAAATCACGTGACCCGCACAAGTGGGGTACAGAGAGGCAGGGTAAGGCAAACTGTCTCCAACACAAACTAACGCCCACACTCAACGCAACCGAACAAATAGACGGTCCTGGATGGCTTTAGGAACATACACATCTTTTCGGTCAGCGAAACAAGTACATTTATCCACCGAAAGCGAAGCCGAGGTTCAAATTAAAGGTTACACTATAGAAAGCCATAACTTTCTTATGTTGTTGTTTATCATTATTTGATGTGGTTTCTTCATTATTGACATTTTTTCAACTATACTTGATAAGATGCGCCTTCGGCATCTCATTGAGAACTTCCAGCGGGAAAAGGTAACTGTGGATCAAATGTGTAAGCTATCTTCTGCAGAAATGGACCCTGAACGTTATAGGTCCTTCGACGTGGACGGCCTTTCTTCCTGTTTTCGGCTCCTTCATGATCGACCCTATGAATGCTGTCACAGAGCCTCATCCTCTGAACCTTTATTCCCCGATCTGCCAGTATTTGCTTTAGCAGTCCCTCTCCATAAGAAGGATATTCCCTAGTTATTTCCTCTACAACTTCATCAAGCTCACCTTCTGTTATTTCTGTGAATTGCAACTGACTAAGGCCGTAACGACCCATTCTATAAACAGTACTTTCTGAAACAAAACGTAACGACGCAATGTCCTCAATATTAAAGCCATCCTCCAGGTACCCCTCTAAATCTGACTTAGAAATTATAAGTACTCAGGAGCGCCACACGCTTGTGTTCCTGGTTTCCTTGGCGGTGGATTGCTACCGTAGTTTAAATACTCTGACCTTAAATCTATCATTGCGTTGCGATCGTTCACACCTTAAAGTTCCATTTCCTCAGAAGATAACTTACGTATTTGATTCACAGTTACCTTTTCACGCTGGAAGTTCTCAATAAGATGCCCAAAGTGCATCTTATCAAGTATAGTTGACAAAATGTCGTTGCTTGTTCCCCCATTTTGTTGTCTTTAACACCGGGGAAGAGAAGGAACCGGGACCCATCTAAAAACTGGTTTAACCAGTTCGTGATAGCAAGAAGCCTGGATACTAGAGCTTGGTATCGGAAGTGAGGTCTAGAAGACATAAAGACGAAACCACATCACGTAATAATGGTAATTGAACTGAGTGGAGTGCAATTTGGTCTGAAATCACAAGTATGATTTCAGACCAAAATTGCACGACCCGAAGTTCAATTGCCACTTTATTAAATCCATTTTGAAATCGCACAATTTTATGGCCTTAAATTTAGATTTTTGGTGTATTGTTCCAGTAGCCGGTTTGTTAAAAAAAAAAGTGGAACCGGAAACGCCTTTACGTCTCATTTAGTATGCAAAACGATGTCATGTGACGAAAACTCATTCGAGCATGACAAAGAAACAAGCAGTTCTGAAGTCAGAACGAAAATAGTGTACTTCAGGGATAAAGTTCAATTCTCGTCGCCTGAATCAATTATGGAAGGCCTTCCTTTCTTCTGTGGTTGAGGCTGAGACTTTTCATTGTCTTTGGAGAAGGAATTTGAAAGTGCATATCCTGTGTAATTCTGCGATCGATTTCTTTTGGGTTGTGAAACTCCCGCGAGTGCACGATGCCCAGTTGATAGTACGTTTTTTTTTCCTTTCAAATACCGTTCAATGGCATGATTTTAAGGGAGTCCAGCTCGTTATCATCTCCGTTTCTTTTTGTGACCTCGGCGTAGGACTCAATACTCAGGACCTTGTCAAGTTCTTGCGGCGCCATTTGTTTCGAGATATTTCCAAGATGGCGGGACTGGCACGGGCTTCGTAAGACGTTCGTTCATTCACTATTTTGTGCAGTGTGATGTATTTTGACTATGTTTATTCACAGCGACAGAGTTGAGCTCTTTTGTTGCTTCGTTTGAAACTACCGGAAACCTGGAAACATCTACCTTCTTGAGATGGCTCTGAATTTGTTGTTGTGTGGTTGTCGTTTGTTTATGTTTTACTGGACTCGGTATCATACGGATCTTGAGCAGATGTTGAAGAAAAATCGCCAAAATATTCGTCAAAATGGACACTGAAAGCTGGAAACTTCCATTAAAGTAGGCCTTCATCCTGAAGGAGCTTACAATCGTCATTTAGAAACTGTAATTAATTAAATTCGTTAATTTTTTTGGAAAAAAAACTACAATAACAACAAAGTTTTGGCAATAGACTAGTAGTTGCTAAATTCTCCACACAATGGCCTTTTGTCTTTCATTTTCCTGAAATTTTATTGATTACTTTAAATTAATCTTGAAATCTGATTGGTTGTTTTGTTTTACTGTCCCATTCTCATTGGCTGAGAAAAAGATGCGATTTAGAGCAAAAAATAGTGCGATTCGTGAATAAATCGCACCACTGAGAGCCAATCAGATTGCAAGGATAACCAGTGATTTCAAAATGGATTTAATAAATGATCAAACCACATAGCGAAGATACCAGACAACATAACAGCCTAACCACATTACATCATGACAAGAGCACAAGACATAACTTAGAAACCTCAGTACATCACGATAAAACCACACCACGTAATGAAGTTACTGCACAACATCATGATAAAAACACATCACGTCAGGACTACATTACAAGACATAATGAAGAAACCACAAAACATAATGAAGTAACTACAACACATAATGAAGAAACCACACCAAACAACGATAAAAAAAACCACATAAGAAAGTTATGGCTTTCCATATTACACGTTTATTGCAAAGTCAAGGGCTTCTGGTCAAGGTGGAGGTGTTGGTGGTTACATTTCTTCATCTATTCCCTTTCAAAGACGAATGGATCTCGAGCAAGAGGACATTGAATGCATCTGGATTGAAATTTTATTTCCTAAAACCAAAAGTCTTCTAGTTGGAATTATTTACCGCCCTCCGGATTCTTCTAAACATCTCTGCGCAAATTTTAATTGCAAATTTGAATCAATGCTTTCGACAATATCAGCTGAAAACAAGGAATGTATTCTCTCAGGCGACATTAACTGTAATTTTTTGGTGTCCTCGGATCACAAAGAAATGAAATCCATTCTCACCTATTTTGGTCTGAAACAACTCATTACCAGCCCCACGAGAATTGATGTTATTTGCAGCAACGTACCGCATACACCTTATTCCAAAATGGCCGCCATTTTAGTGTTCTTCTGTTTACTTGAAAATGAGCCCTTGTTGCCTCGTTTAAGGGAAAATATTCTTTTGAAATTTCGAGTTTAAGAACGAGGTAAAAAGGGCTAATTTGCAAGTAAACAAAAGAATACTTAAATGGCGGCCATTTTGGAATAACGTGTATAACACCTCTTCGGTGAAAGTAATGCCAGCTGGCCTGACTGATCATGAACTCATTGGATGTGCTCGCAACCTAAACAATGTTAAGTTCAATCCGCGAATCACTACTTGCCGAAATTTTGCTAACTATGACCCCAAGCTATTTTGAAGAAGTTTATTCATCTGTCAGCGTAAGTGAGACATGGGCCTCTTTTCGTGACATACTGCAACGGTGTATCGACAAGCACTCTCCTCTAATCTTAAAGAAGGTCAAAGGCCGACTATGTCCTTGGCTGACTCCGGATATCAAACAAGAAATGAATCTCAGGGATGGTTTGCTCAGGAAAGCCCGCCGTACTAATCAAGAAAACGATTGGTCTCCTTATAAACGGCAACGCAACAGAGTCTCTGGCCTTGTTAAAAAATGTAAAAGCATATATCATCGCGATCTCCTTAAAGATTGTGCTGACTCTCCTGGTAAAGTTTGGGCAGCCATCAAGAAACTCTATCCTGCCAAGTCACCTTCTGATCAAGGTTCGGCGTTTGTGATAAATGGATCGAAGTCAACTGACAAAAGCTTCATTGCAAATAGCTTCTGCAAATATTTCAGTTCCATTGCCAGATGTCTGAAAAGGAAATCAATCTTACGCCGTGACTTTGTCTGGAGCAAACCTGCTGAAGAAAATCTTCCCAAGCAATTCACGGAAAGTCAGTTTACTTTTAAAGCTGTGAAAGAATCAGACATTCTTAAAGAGCTAAAAAATCTTAAGCAGAAAAAAGCGTCTGGACTGGATAATTTTCCCCCGGGACTGCTCAAAGACGCTGCCTATGTTTTAACTACGCCTTTGACATTTATCATCAATTTATCTCTTAAAACTGGAGTTGTGCTTAGTGAGTGGAAAGTGGCAAAGGTGATCCCCCTATACAAATCAGCATCTCTGGCTGAGATTGACAATTACAGGCCTATCTCAATTCTCCCTACTTTGTCTACAAGCAGCTGATGGCTCACATAGAGCGTCATAGTCTACTTTTTGAGTACCAATTTGGTTTCCGTCCGAACCGCTCAACGGAACTAGCTGTTACTTACTTCTCTGATCTCATCAGAAAGGAGGCCGACAGTGGAAAGGCGACAGGAGCAGTTTTTATTGACTTATCAAAGGCATTCGATACCATCAGTCATTCCGTTTTATTGAGTAAATTGTCCCGTTATGGCGTATATAATATGGAACTTCAATGGTTTACCGATTTTTTATTCCATCGCAAGCAGATCGTTCAATTTCATGGTGTGCTTTCTGAACCAAATCCAGCTAACACTGGAGTTCCTCAAGGAAATATTCTTGGGCCCCTCCTTTTTCTCATCTTCTTTAATGATGTGCATAGTCCCCTTCGTCATTGTAAGATTATCACTTACGCTGACGAGACGGTGATTTTTACATCCTCAAGTGATATCGATGCGATACAAAGCAGTCTTTCCCAGGACTTAGATAATCTCTCTAACTGGTTTCGTGATAATGAACTTATTTTTAATCTGAAGAAAGGAAAATCTGAATCTGTTTCAAGGCTGTCGAGTCGAGCTCTCAGTCAACGGTTTTCCCATCAACACCACTACATATTATAAGTACCTCGGCGTGCATCTGGACCCGACACTTAATTTTGCAATTCATTTTCAAAAAATTTACAAGAAGGCAGCAGGAACAGTGAACCTCTTACGGCACATCCGTTCCAGTATTGATACTTTTACTGCCCACCGAATTTACCGATCGATGACTATGCCAATATTTACGTATTGCGGCTATACTGGTCTTGGATGGTCAGAGTCCCGCAAACGCATGATCCGCTCCGTTGAGACCCGAAGCCTCGAAATCATTTCCCCAAAATGCAGTTCCCCAAAATGATTTTCGATTTGTAACTGTTGATAACTTTTTACAAAAAAGAGCGTGCTGCTTTGTATTTGACTGCCTTAATGGAACTGCATGCTTTCCATTTAAAGACTATTTTCACCGATTACATCATAACGCTTTAAACACTAGAAAACTGCAAAACTACCAAAAGTCAGACTGGATTTTGCGCGCCGTAGCTTTTATTTTTTAGGTGCCTCGATTTTTAATTTATTGCCTTTAAGTTTAATAAACATTAATTCTAGAATTTTATTTAGGAAAGCCTTGGACGATTATTACTTGTAATTTCTATTGTATTTTTAACGTTTTTAATATGCATCTTATTTTATGTATCATAATAATTCTTGTTTATTAGTTTTTAATTCTTAGCAGGACCCCGTTGATAACAGTACTTTATACTGAAGGGTTATCCTGAGGAAATATTTGATTATTATTATTATTATTATTATTATTATTATTATTATTGTCGAAAGTGCAGACAGACGCTCGCTGCCGAAGCAGCAAAAGGTAATTTAAGCAACAACTGCAACAACGCCAAAGACAAAGTCGATTAGAAAACAACATTATATTCAACCTACAAATCTCGCGAGAATTTAGATTGCATTCAGTTTGTCTATCACTGTCAAGAATATCCCAAACAGAATACTTCAAAATTCGAAAAAGAAATTTTCAAAATTGGTCGTCGGAGTTCACGTTCTCTTGAGCAGAAAACATCTCTGCTATGAAACGTCGTGTGAAAATAAAACTATATAAAATGACTTTTCACCACATTTCCTGCAATTTCTCGTGATCTCAAGTAGTTTCGAGAAAGGCGCTTCGGTTGTCATGTCCACGTATCACGCGAGTAACATCCTCGAACATCCTCGGAAGAGCTTGGTATCATGTATAAAAATAACCTAAGAGGGATTGCCTTGGGTATAAGGCCTATATGGAGATTCGGTCTCTTAACTTGATTATCTCTCGTACGAAACGGATCACTCCTAGTTGGCTTGTTGCTCTGGTTTTTCCCTTATCCATAGCAATCTTAAAACATGAAGAAATTCTTCAAACAGTTTGCTTTTTACCACTTGTCGTTTCACTGTTCCCTACAGATAATTTAACAAAAAAAAGGTGATTAACAATGCACTTTGCGTGCATGTTTGACGGGGCAAAAAAGGAGACTTGGGGATGAAGTCACGAGGGGAGCTTTCACCTTGGGAAGAGGGTTGGGGGAGGGTACTCTCTTATTTTGGCCAAAGCGGAGGCGTTCTGTTAAACAGGTAGAGTTATTTGGGTGTTTCGCCTAAATCAGGTTCTATAGTTTCACTATTAAGTTTCTTGAACAGGGTATCTGTTTGTTTTTAACCTGTGTACTGTACAGCCATACACTCTCCTCAGAGTGAGCAGATGTACAGAGTCAAGACAGGACAAAGGGAAAAACTTAATATCCCCACCCATGTAGGCCTTATTTCTAAAGTATTGCTTCCTAAATTATTTTTAGATCAGTCACGAAAAATCCCAGAAGAGTCGGAAAGAAGCCAATATGGTGACGTGAATTTTATTCACGTAGAAGCCCAGGCGACTTGCCACATGCCACATCCGCGGAACGACTGGAAACTTTGACTGAAAATAACTTAGAGGGATAAGGTCAATTCAGTGCATTGAGTCTCTCACCCTTCATCTTCCCCTGACACACACTAATTTGTTTTCCACGGTGTCGAATCTCTCTATGGGGGGGGGGGGGGGGGGGGATCCCAAATGGCAGCTGGACGGGAGTAATCGTCATACTTTCTCGGAGTTCAATTGATAGCTTAGTCCTGTTAGGCATGTTGAAATCTAAAATGATCACTGGGAAATTATTTTGATACCTTTTAATTTCAGGGAATAAACTGAAATAAACTACGCCAGGAAGGACTTGTCACAAAGCATTGCTACCTCGCTGGGGTGAAAATGAATTTATGCGGTACCCACAAAACGAGATTCTGGCAGCGGGATAGAGCAGTCCAAATTTTTAACGATGAGGTCCGTCAATTTTATTTGAGAGTACATTTACACGTTTTCTTATTTATCTGCCCAGAAAATTTACATTTTCATTGTGACTTTTTTGGTCGAGACCGTGTTATTAGACAGAAATAAACCTTAGCGACCTCTCGTGTTCCTTTCATGTTCGCCAGCTCATTAATAAATGAATAAATCAATGAATCCTCAATCCTATAATTCGTCAAACTCTTTGTTCGATGAAATTGCAGAGAAGAAAATTCAAATCTCCCGCACCAGGAGACAATCATCGTCTTCTCTTGTCCTCGCCTATTTAAAAATTTATTAGAGCAGAGACCAATGAAATAATCGCATTCACACAATCATTCTATGTGCGTTCGAGAAGTTTGGAAATAAAAGTTGCAAATATTGCTTTTGATGAAACTTTTTGTCATGCTTCATAGTTCTTCGTTCGGACGATTTTCATCCACTTTTCAAACATTTTACACAGAAATACCTCTTCTTTGCCGCCCATCAGTTTGAGAAACACTCAAGCTTATTGACGTTTGCTCCTCTAGGAGCACTGGGCATGACAAGTAATATTTAGTTCTCATGTGAAATTTATGAACTCAATTACCGCCAATCTCGTTCCCAGAGCCCTCGCTCGTCCCGTGACGCTGACCGTAAAAGTGAAGGCTCTCTCGCGCTTTGAAAATAGAGTTGTACCTGTCTTCCAACTTTGAGTTGAAGGACACTAAATATCATCGATCTCTCGGTAAGTACAAACCAAACAATTCTAGTTTTTGTTTTAATTCCAAGTTGCCATATAGCTGTCGTAAGATTTTTGTCAAGTGAGTCTGAGCTAAATCTGAAACATACTGAAAACTGTGTATATATGTTCATAATTCTAATGAACGGTAGTCGCAGGAAATGAGAAAATTGAAATGAAAATTTGCAGTAAAATGTGTCACAATTGTTCCACTGGAGACACTTACAACAAATCTATTTTTGTACCCAGATCTCACTCTGTCGGAAACTGTGCAGACCTGGGTTCAAGATCACAACTAATCCTGAAACGGTCAATAGTCCATCGAGAATGATGGACAACAACTAAGAAAACGTGTAGGCCAATAGACGAAACCTTCGTCCTTCGCAAAACGGTCAAACATTAAAAGCAGTGGATCTCATTTCCTCTTCAAAAGTCCACTCTTGTTTTTTCCGCATTTCCCTTGCGTCTTCCCGTTTTCTTCAAAGTCAAGAGCTTGCACTACTATTTTCGCGGTCAAAGTAGTCTGAAGGTAAGGGTCATTTGAGCCACAACAGTACTATACACCTGCAGAACTATTCCTTAATAACATTAAGTCTGTCTAGTACTCCTTTGGAGAGTTTTAGAACACAGCCAGTAAATGAATCTTCATTGCCTTTGGAGATAATTTTCACTGGTATGGTTGTCTCCACGATCCACATGTCCTCTGACGGGTCATACCATTCAACAAACAAATGACTTTGCCATACGTCCGATGAGCCACCCAACACATAGAGTGTTTCCTTCAGACACACCATACTGCCATACGCACGACAAACATTCAAACTTCCAATTAACTGCCATTCGTTTGTTAAAGTATTGTACATCTCACATGTTTTCAACCACTTTCCCAACCCTCTTCCAGCCTGCTTCCCTCCAGCACAAAAGATCTTTCCTTCAGTTGCCACACCAAAAGAACCGCCTCTCTTTTGTTGCATGTTTGCAATTTCCTCCCATTTGTTTTCTACAGTGTCAAATCTCTCAGCTTTCGTGACGAAGTCATCCTCTAGCCTCCCGCCACACACATACAAATGATTGCCAGCCGCAACAACACAAGAATCTTCCCTGCAGCCCTCATGAGATGACAAAACCGTCTCCCATGAACAGCGCTCAACGTCGTATCTTTTGATTGTGGATTTTTTCGTTGATGTATTAACCTCTATCGCGTAGATTTCGCCTCTAACAACAGCCACCTTAGCAAACCATGCGGTGGACAAGTCCAAACTAGACCAGCCATTAAAAACAGGATCATACCTCTCTGCGTTACTAAATGAAGGAAAGGCGTACAACTGATCACGGTAGCTTATCAACTTAGTTTCACACCTTCTCGCTGATAGCCCGTCTGCTAAACGCTTCCACTCGTCTTTCTCTGGGAGATAACACAAAGTGTATTTCCCTCCACAAGCAACAATGGCGCGGGTTTCAAGCCCTTTTCTCGGCGACTGCGAAAGGTTTTCTTCACTTGAAATGCCAGTCAGCTTTATAGCTTTGCAGAGCAGCTTGAAGCAATCAAAATTCTCTTCCACGAGTTCGTTTGTCACGAGATCGATTAAAAAGTCACGCGATAGGAAAGCCAGTCGCATGTGACGAAACAATTGTTCAAACCATGCTTTCCGCTCGCTTTTGTCTTGTTCGATCCACTTTAATACGATCTTGAACACATCTGCTTCAACAGCAACTGAAATGTCGTCACTTGAAATCCACCTCTCGACTTCTTTAGCTTCCAAGTTTAAGAATTCATCCATTTCTGCCACAGATGCAAAGTTCGCGTGGATGAACTTTCTGGTGTTGGTGATCAGTTCGTAGCACTGGTACATCTCAGCAAAATAAAATGTTGAAATGCAATTTGATTCAGACATCTGTCGTTCTAGAAATCGCCCAGCAAGGTTTTTCAAGCCCGGAATGAGAAGATAGTTCGCTGCAACGATAAGATCCTTCGAATTCTCTTGAGTTACCTCGACACTTCCTGTGTAGCTGAACTCCAAAACATCTTCCATTACAGCACCCGAGATCTCTTCAAACCGAACAATTCCTTCTCGATTCTCTTTCATGTCGCTCTGAAGAAGCTTGGAGAAGAACGGGCTTGCTGCGGAAAGCACATTTCTATGAGCTTTGAATTCTGTGTCATCTTTCGTCACCAAAGTTATGTCGCATAAATGATCTTGTCTTCGCAACATGTTAAGCCGCTTCGCCAATTCTACGCAGAAAGCAGCTTGTTCCGTATCCGAGATTGGCTGTAGATCTTCCATATTCCACACAATGAACTTATTTCTGTAAATTACAGATTCCTTTGGCCTAAAGTAGCTCTACGAAATCAGTCACGACCGAATATACAATCGACAGGGAAACTGTTTGGAAGAGGACACTGGGAAGCAACATGACGTCATCGCGTGAGGAAAACTTGATACACTAGACTGGACTTGGAAAGAACGCAAAGCAAGTAAGCGTGCGAGCGTGACTGTGAGCGTTACGTGCGAGCGACGAGCGGCGATGCTGCGAGTAGCTAGCAGCCGTCTTCCGACGCCCACGCTACTAGCGGCTCGCGGCATTGTTACTCTCACGTCACGCTCACAGTCACCAGTCACGCTAATGTGCGCTTACTTGATAACAAATAAAATGTATGTATGTATGTATGTATTTGTTTTGCGTTCTTCCCCACGGATTTTCGAGGAAAAGAGAGACTGTTTGCCTCTAGATGATGTGATAATGAAAACGTAAATTGAACCTTACTTCATGGGAAACTTTCAGGGGAACCTAAGACGCCACTCCTCTTCCCACCCCCTCCCCCCCCCCCCCACCCCCAACCCTCTTCCCCCAAGACTTTTTTCAGGCGATAAGTCATTCGTTTTTACGTGGCAAGCACTCTCTATCTCTCTAGATCTCTTCGAACGGTCGTCATACAAATCCACTGTGAAGGAACAAAGACTGTCCCAAATCGCCCTTAGTGTAGGCATGCGCCTGCACTCAGCGGATTCTCCCCACTAGAGAGGGGCCGAGGGGCCGAGGAGCACTGGGAAGAATACATTAATTCGACAATTTGTGGCGAGTTTGTAGCGCTGCAAAACGCGTCGGAATTTAAACCACATTGAACAGAGTTTTCAAGTCTCAAGTGATTTTTTCTCTTTATTAGGTATCGGAAAAATTCGTGCTCAGTTAGAAACATGTCAGATCATGAGCAACGTGTACACGAAAGGTCTAACAAGATCCGCAGCTAAAAAATTCGAAGTTGAACGCCATTAATGTTGACACAAGAATGGTACTCTCTTGAAAAGATTAAGAGGTGAGTCATCTGAGATCTTTTTTCTCATCTTTAACTTGGAAAATATTTATTATTTTCCCAGTTGTAGTGGTGAAACGATCTCACTCCATCACTTCTTCACTCCTTTACCGGGTCACTTCCCGTAAAACATTTGGAAACTCGGGCGGGGGGGACTCCCATATGAAAAGGCAGGAATGCTCGTCCGAAAATTTGAATTTAACTCCTAAGGGAGGCTAATGTAGACGTTGCTTGGGCTTCATTAGACCCCTAAAAGATACCACTTAAAATGGAACAGGTTCGATCACTAGACTCTCTTCAAGAAAGGATCCTGCGCACACGTAGACCCGACTCGCGCACTCAGAAATCAAGTCTGAAAACAGACATTAAATGAGAGCGTTTCTTTTATTGTTATTTCCTCAAGTGCATCCCAAAGGATATTTTGACAGCTAAAAATGGTGAGGTTTCGTCATCAACACCCTAAGTGAGACCAGAATCCTTGATTTGTACCCGAGAAGACAAGCATCCCCGTTCTTTTCATGTAATAGTCCCCCCCGGGTTTCGAACATCAGCCGTCTAAAGCTGTTTTTCAGTCGCTTGCAGTGTGTCAAGTTAGTTATTTTTGAGAGGTAGAAAGTATAACGATTTTTTCATTATAAGGAAAATATTTATGGGTCTTCCTTAGCAATTCAATTCAGGGAAAGTCTCTGTAGTTTTTCCTTCACAAACCTACGTGAAATTGTGGGTTTGAAAGCAATTGATATAAACGAATGATTAAAGGCTCCAGATGATTCTGTTTTTTTAACCCAAGAAACACAAAGACAAACACTACCTTTCGGTAAATGGTTTCTTGACAGAAAAAGAAAAAACAATGAAGAAGAAAAGGAATATAACAATCAGTAGTCACCACTTTGATGTTAACTTCCAATGTCTCACATGGCAAGCTAGTGCTTATCGCACTGCGCTACTTGTACATCAATTTCTGTAGAGCAAAAGTGTTCGTTATTTATTTAAGCGTGTCGTTCAGTCTATACTTCACTTTTGACGTAGCCTGCGTAGCAAGCGTTTCCGTGGGGTTTGGAAGCAAAGAAAGACGGAGGAAGGGGATTTTCGGTGTTTTGTCTGCGTAGAAAATGGGGTGAGAACCAAAAAAAAGAAAGAGGGGGGTGGGAGAGGGGAAGGAAGGAAACACTTGCAGACAAACCCCTGGATTTTGAAAACGTCCGTTCGCCAGCGAACGGAGCTTGTGATTGGCTGCGCTAGTCCAATATTATTGACATGTGTCGATCAAAGGTATTTTAATACCTTTGAGTGCCAGACAAAAGGGGAAGATGCGTTCGAAGCTTAGTTACAAAACGCTTTAACTTTTCTCGCTGAACAAGGATTTAGTCGTCAGCTTCGACAGTACGGTAGAAATCCTGTAGTGCAATGCCAACGCTTTGGTTTTTCAAAGCCTGCACATTATTGCAGAAGCAAGCGCGATGATTTGCAGCTGTTCCTTTAATTTTGACATCACTTTCTTGAATGCCACATGCGCCAAGGTAATAAACCACGATAATAAACCACGGGACAGAAACTGATTCGCACTGCTGCGTGGGAAAACCTAGTGATTTCATCTGGCTTGTTACGTGGTAACATGTTGTCATAGGTACTCTGGCATTTCATTAGAAGCATTTTTGTTGACAGCATTTAGAACCTCTGGGTACAATTCTCAATGATTTGTTATAGTGTTAGCTGCAGCATGCCAATTTTTGTCACATATTTGCCTTACCAAAAATTTAGTCGTGTCGTCGCAGGGTATTCTTACGAGGACATTTTATAAACAACTTTGACTTGGGAGCCGCCTGGGTGAAGATTATCTTTATTCAGATACTGGTCAAGATTATCGTTATTTCCCCTCTCAGATGTTTGAAGCCTTTCCTGCCCAAATTCCAAAGTTTGCCGTGAAGACTTTCCATTGTTTGTTTTTGCTGTAGGCGATAACACTCAAACTGATTTGCAAATCTGGCGTTTCCAGCAAACGCTTCTTTACTGGAGTTGCCTTTGTGGGAATTGACTTGCTAATTTTACCTTGTATCAATTCCTGGACGAATGAATACAGTGATCCAAGATTTCGAATCATGCGAACACAAGGATTACTGATGCGACTGGAATACTTCTCACATTTTAACTTTCTGGCAGATTTGTGCTTAAACTTCACCCTTGCAGTCCTTCCTTTTAGACGGATTGAGTAGAAATATAGCTTGATTATAAATTACCAAATTTAATTCATCGAGATTTCTCCGTTCCCACCATGCACTCGTTGTTTTAGACATATTTTGACAAGTGAAGTTTATTTTGGTTCAAAGTTCACTTCCGCTACGGAAGGCCGAAGATTTAATTGGTTAATTTATGGCAGCCGATGACAGCATGAAATCTCAGTGTGCGCACTCAGGCATGAAAGGCCAAGTGGGTGGTTTTCAAAATCCAGGGGTTTGTCTGCAAGCGTTTCCTTCCTTCCTTCCCCTCCCCCTCCCCCCCTTTTTTACTCGCTCCATTTTTCGTGCTGTAATTCTTTGCTCCCAATCCCCACAGAAACGCTTGCTACGCAGGCTACTTTTGACGGAACAAAATTATCTCTTGCCATTTTTGACTACAGCACAAGGAAGACATGTACACTAAGATACATGTAATGTAAAACATGTAGGCAGGCCTTAGTAGCAAACAGTTTTTTATGTTGAACTTTTTCATTTTGCAAATATCACAAAACACCCCTGAATGGAAAAAGGCTTTATGGACTTGTTCAAAAGCTAGACTGCTTTCACATCACAAGTAATTCCTTAATGAACAGTGCCTCATAACACCCTTTCATAATATATTTTTCAAGTTCAGTGGCTCACAGCCACTTTGATTCATTGCTGATAGTAGTAGGCTTAAGCATTGATTACAGTTTTACAGTGTAAGTAAGCTTATTTTACACTAGATTTTTGATTCGGTTAGTATAAAACACAGACTGCAGACCGGGAAGTAAAATGCAGACTGCAAAGTATAGACTTTTTAACTGAATGATGTTATTTTTTCCACCATTGAGACCTAACCGCAAACAGGCTAACTGGAGCATTATTTAGGCTAACCTGAGTGATATCTAGGCTAACTGGAGTGGTATTCAGTCTAACAGGAGCGCGATTCAGGCTGACCGGAGGTTGCAGTCTTTCACTACTATTTAAGCCTGAACAATCATGTTTAATATCAGCGCCTGATACTATTATAATAATTATAAAACAATATATACTTATGAAGTCTGCAGTCTGCAGTCTGCATTTTACTCTCAGTCTGCATTTTACCTCAGTCTGTAGTCCGCAGTCTGTGTTTCAGACTAACGAGTTTCAATTTGATTGCCAGCAAAGTGGAAGTGAAATCTGAACATCTTAGTTTGTACATTACTAAATTACATAGGTCATCAAAGAATATTCAATCGTACAGTCATTCCCATGGCCCTTTCATAAAATAACCACAGAATCATTAAAAATATAAAGAACAGCTAAACTGTTGGAATTTTGTAAGCAGTACCATCAGTTCAGAGTAAATGATGCAGTTCAAAATTTAGTATCTTTAGAACAAGGAAAAAGAGTCTACTCCAATATTATACCTAAATGTTGGGTGTTAAAGTTCAAAATATCATGGGTAATCAAATTTCTGTAGGTCCCAGGTTAGAATCTACTTGTAGTTTATAACAAATTAGGTGGCTATTATGTTAGTTACAGTAATTTGATAGAATAATTTTGAACAATTAATTTGTGTATTTATTTATTTCTACTCATATTCTGTTTGCAGAATGCTAAACTGGTTACAATTTATTGGTTCTGTTTGACACACAAATCTTACAAGAGGCATGCAGGTTGTGGTTTCACTAGATAGTACAAAGGTACTGGGGTTGTGGGAATATCATTCCAGATTTGTACTATCCTTGTCAGCAAAAGCTTATACTAAGTATGTGTTGCTTGAATAAAACAATAACAACCCTCAATCATTCTGTAATCATTGCAGGCTTTGTTAAATTTACTTTCTAGACTCTTCTTCATTTTTGGACTGTTTGTATTTTGGCCAATGTACAATTAATGTTTAGTCCCTAAAAAGGTCAATCACTGCTATAAGATTGTACAACTGAAGTGCAAGGTACCTATACAGTTATTGGAGAGCCTTACATGCAAACTCACAAAACTGTGAACACCTAAAATATGTCTGGAATGTTTATTGTGTTACAAACAATCACTAGCAAGATCTTCAACCACAGACACCACAGAAACAGATGAGTTTCTATCAGTCACGGAACAAATTTGTTTCGTTACCGGTCTCAAAATAAATCCTCTATTTCGGTTATACAAGAAATTAGATAATTACTATTACAGGCTATTTAAACACTAGCGAAGAGGGTTTGGGATATTTTTAACATGAGAAAACTGTTGTCACAAACCAATGTGCTAGGCTGACACGACAGGCGGCTGTTGAATCACTCAAGCGCAAACGATCCAAATCAGTACTTTCATTATTTCGTTTCATTATAATAATTTTGATAAAGATGAAAAGCGACAAGTGATATTGATTAAGATAGAAGTCTTCCATTATATTTTGTAATAAGTGAATCAAGTGCAAATTTATTTGGGAAGGAACAGCGGAAAATTGAGGTGTTTACTGTTTGCCACAACTAATTGCAAAATTAGCAAACATTTGCATTTATCATGGTCAATCTTTCCAGGGTGTTTAGATCACCGAACCACCGAGCCTGAGGGATTGTAATTATTTGCTAAAATAAATTGAGTTGCTAGTTTAACCAAAGATGATACCAAGGTTAGCGAAACCACCAAAATTTTAAATTTATATTCATCCCTATTTATAGCTGCGTCAAATTAACCGTGGTTTCGCTTGAGTAACTGTATGCGTCAGCAGGATTCTTGTTTTCCAAAACGCACAAACTGAATACTGGCTGTGGTTCTTGATACAAAAGGATAGCAATTATTTAGACTTTCAGGAATATATTAACACAGAGGGTGTATCTTGGGACAAAGCGAAAATCAAAACGATACCTGTATTTATGGTTCTGTGACTGATTCAACTACATCCATGTTCTGTGGTTTCCGTGGTTGAAGATCTGACTCGTCAGTCGTGATTGGTTATTACACAATAAACATTTCAGACATATTTTAGGTGTTTATGGTTTTGCGAGTTTGACTATAATAAATATTTCTTTGCAAAATAGTGTTTCCTGTGTTTTAAGAATACATGTGTATTAATGGGAAACTTTGCTTGAAGCACTAACAAGTAAGCTGTTTGTGGTATTTCTGTATTATGTAGTTTTGACTTGCAGGAGTCACAACCAGAAAGTACAACATAAAAGATGATGTTAACTCACACCAGGGGGGGTATTCTCAGAAAAATTGGGTGGGGTTGTGCGGCCCGCTTCCCAAAACCCCTGCCCTATTTATGACCAAAATCTGCGATATTCCCTACCCTATTTACGAGCTGACCAAAATTTCAAAACCCTATTTATGACGCGACCCTGTTTCAGACCTGCGTTATAATTAGTCCCTAGTTCAGACCAAAGTTAAATTACGGTAAGCATAATTTTTGAAGGGCTTTTATTGAGTCTTTTTGATAATGATGAAAAAATGGTTTCTTCTTAAAAACTTACCCATATCAAGGCTAGAGTGCAGAAACTATACCCTACAGTGTATTTATGACCAGAATGGCCAAAATCAGCTAAAATCGATACCCTATTTATGACCAAAACGGCTGAAAAACCACACCCTTTGGGGCCGCACATACCTGTATAGCTAGCCCATACAAGGGAGTACCCCACCCCACCCCACCCCAGGAACTCACATCACTCCTCTCCTCTTGCCAAGCAAGCTTAAAATGTATAGGGCTGTTTGTAAGGCCTCATCCATTACATTTAGGACATTCATATGAAGTGGCAGAAGTTGTGTTCTTGCTAAAAAATATTTTGAAGTGTCTTGCATCTAAGCGATGTAGCTAATTTGACATGTAAACAACAAAAATATGTCACGGAATATTTTATTTAATGATATTTTTTTCCCAAGAGTGATTTTTTTTACAATCACTCCATATATATATTTTTAATCCTATTTCAAAAATGTTCTGTAACTTTTTTCACTGATATTGAATATAGCAAAATGCAGACACATTGTTTAAGCACTTTGGGTCTGGAACCTGAGTAACAAATTAAATTGACAAAAAAATTGCATTGACCTGTTTAATTGTACATATTTTCTGTATTTGCTGTTGTTTTCTTTGTGTCCAAGTCTCTTTTGGAAATTGAGGGACAAAAAACTTGAAAATTTTACAATTTTGTCTAGTACTCCTTTGGAGAGTTTCAGTACACAGCCAATGAATGAATCTTTATTGTCTTTTGAGACGATTTTCACTGGTATAGTTGTCTTCGCGATCCACTTGTCCTCTGTAGGGTCATAGAATTCAACAATCAAATGACTTTGCCGTACTGAGTCATATTCGCCACCCAGCACATAGACTGTTCCCTTCAGACACACCATACTGCCATATGTGCGTGAAACATTCAAACTTCCAATTAACTGCCAGTCGTTTGTAGAAATATTGTACATCTCACATGTTCTCGAACCCTCTGATCCCCCCTCCTTACTTAGTCCTCCAGCCAAAAAAATCTTCCCTTCAGTTGCCACACCAAAACCAAAGGCTCTCTTTTGCTGCATGTTTGCGATTTCCTCCCATTTGTTTTCTACAGTGTCGAATCTCTCAGCTTTCGAGAGGAAGTCATCCGCTATCCCGCCACAAACATACAGGTAATTGCCAGCCGCAACAACACAAGACCATTGCCTGTAGCCCTCATGTGATGACAAAACTGTCTGCCATAAACACCGCTCAACATAGAATCTTTTGATAGTGGATTTTCTGGATGATGCATTGATCTCTATGGAATAGATTTCACCTCTAACGACAATCACCTGAGCAGAGCTTGTGATGGAGAAGTCCAAAGTACACCAGCCGTTAACAACGGGATCGTACCTCTCTTCCTTACCAGCAGATGGGAAGGAGTACAACTGACCACGGTTGTTAATCATTTGAGTTCCATGGTTCCTCTCTGACAACCCGTCTGCTAAACGCTTCCACTCGTCTTTATCTGGGAAATAACAGAAAGTGTATTTCCCTCCACAAGTGACAATGGCGCGGTTTTCAAGCCCTTTTCTCGGCGACTGTAGACGATTTTCTTCACTTGAAAACCCAGTCAGCTTTATAGCTTTGGAGATCAGCTGTAAACAAACGAAATTCTCTTCCACGAGTTCGTTTGTCACGATATCGAATAGAAAGTCACGCGATAGGGAAGCCAGACGCACGTGACCAAACAATTGTTCAAAAGATGCTTTTCGCTCGCTTTTGTTTTGTTCAATCCACTTCAATACGATCTTAAACACATCTGCTTCAACGGCAACAGAAATTTCGTCACTTGAAATCCACCTCTCGACCTCTTTAGCTTCCAAGTTTAAGAATTCATCCATTTCTGCCACAGATGCAAAGTTTGCGTGGATAAACTTTCTGGTGTTGGTGATCAGTTCGTCGCACTGGTATATCTCAGCAAAATAAAAGGTTGAAATACAATTTGATTTGGACATCTGTCGTTCTAGAAATCGCCCGGAAACTGTTTTCAAGGCCGGGATGAGAAGATAGTTCGCTGCAGTTATAAGATCCTCGGAATTTTCTTGAGTTACCTCGACACTTCCCGTGTAGATGAACTCCAAAACATCTTCCATTACAGCAGCCGAAATCTCTTCAAACCGAACAATCCCTTCTCGATTCTCTTTCATGTCGCTCTGAAGAAGCTTCAAGAGGAATGGGCTCGCTGCAGAAAGTACATTTCTATGAGCTTTGAATTCTTTGTCATCTTTCGTCACCAAAGTTATGTCGCATAAATGATCTTGCCTTCGCAGCATGTTAAGTCGTTTCGCCAATTCTACACAGAAAGTAGCTTGTTCAGCACCAGAGATTGGCTGTAGATCTTCCATATTCCGGAAACTTAGTGCGGTAAATTAGAGATTCCTTTAGAACCGTTTAGATGGCCTCAAATACTAGCTCTACGAAATCACGACCGACTGCGATCGAAAGCGAAAGTCTCTTTCTGCGGAAGTGGAAAGGGACACTGCAAGTGGGATGACGTCATTGACAAGATTGGAAAAGACTGGACTGTTGACTGGACTGGACTGGATTGGACTGGACTGGACTGGACTGGACTGGACTGGACTGGACTGGACAACACAAGATCGATCGGTGAACAAAATATTAAATTTACTATCCAGGAACCATATACCCCATAACATATGACGGATCACTCCTAATTGGTTTGTCGCTCTGAGTTTTCATCAATTGCATTCCTGCTAAACAGGGTAGAGTTTTTGGGGCGTTTACCCTAAAACAGGTTCTATAATTTCACTATTTAGTTTCTCAAACGAGGTCTTTGTTTGCCTTTAGCCTGTGCGCTGTGCAGCCACACTCTCCTCAGACTGAGCAGATGTACACAGTCAAGACAGGATAAAGGGGAAGAGTTGATTCCCCCATTTAGATCTTCAGGGGCGGACTTAGAGGGGAGGGGGATGGATTGGATGGCAAGCCAGTAGCCAGCCCCCTTATGGAGTAGCATAAGATAAAAAAACAAATTGAAAAAGATGGTGAATATTATGGTAGAATTAAAGACAAACACTCTGGACAAGTACCTGTTATGAGAAAATTCGCCGTTGCACAGGCATTTCTTTATTATCTGGAAAATTATAGAAAAAAAAAGCCAACAGTAGCCTCTTTTCAGTTAACAACTAGAAATCTTGTACATTGCCGATTCTTTGTACACCTGAATATATGCAAAGCCGTTTCACTGACTTTCATTTAGAAAACAAATAGTTCATTATCAGCTCATTTGAGTTTCTTTTCATTATTAAAATCTACCTTCCGTTCCCTCGGAAGCTAGCCAGCTGAACTATATTTCAGTAATGAAGTTTTATTAGTTTCCTCGGAAGCTAGCCAGCTGACCTATTTTTCACTAATGAAGTTTTATTGCTTTCTATTCATGGGATTATTTTCCCTTGCTATCGGTAACACCAATTCAGAATTTCAAATTAAGCATCTCACTTTTAATTTCCTAAGTTTGTTCTATCTTAATCTCAACCTGTGAATTTTAATCTTAGCTCTCTATTTTTAATTTTGGAAGCCTCGTGGTCTTGATTAGAATTCGCTATCTTAATTAAGTACTTTCCGCTCGTATTGTATACTTGAAGTTGCATTAGCATATTGTAAACACTTGACGTGTAAAGGATGATATATAAGCAAGTACGTTTGTAAAGCTTTTTTGGGATTACATCGATTACATCGTTACGATTAGGATCACGATTACCCCGCCGAGTATGTCAATTTCACTCTCGACGTTAGTGTGCAGAATAAACTACTGTTGGACCAAGTTATGTCTCTTCCCTGACGTCCGTAGTGAAGACCATTGAAGTAGATCCTCGTATACCAGGAAATCGTGACGAATTTCCTTTCCCGCAGCCAAGCAGTGCTCTCCAAGAGTTAGATTCCCCCAGTTGTCAGTTCGAGTGTCCGTTCAGTCCGAAATTTACAGTGTTTGCAGGAAAAACTTATCGTCACAATGGTTTACCGAAAAAACCCATCGTCACATACCTCATTGGGTTACAAGCTTTTTTTCTAGCTAAAACAGTGATAAAAATATGATATCCTCTAACAGCTACACAAGGTAACAGTTTTTGTGGTTGCTGTTGCTAGGCAACAATAGCCAAGATGTCATCATGTGTGTAAGTAAGAACAGTGTCCAATTTTTGGATTGTGATCGGAAGTATTCGGTCTTCTGTGAGTGGTAATGGAACGGAAGTGGGTCTGATGTTCATATTCAGAATATATTCTGGCGTATAATATCGATTTTCTCTCGGTTTTACACGAACGACAATCGAACGTCTACCGGTCTTATTCCGGATTTATACGACGGTACCGAACTGTTACCGAACGACCAGCAAAGCTAAATCGATCCTGCTTCTCTCACTAATAATCGAATTTTTATGGACTGCTCACGAGCACAACGTATCGACAATGTTCTGGTTGGGAGCTCGAGTTTTCAGCTGAGCCTCTGTATTAATGATGTATTTGTCCTACTTTCGACCAGTAATCACACTAGACTGCAAAACAGTCGTTTTTGGACGTTTTCGGAAGGCGCGAAGCGCCGTAAGCGCGATCCTCGCGTGTGAAGCGCGCGAGCCTCACACGTGTGCGGCGAGAAAATGACTGTCGGCTTTTCATACAACGAATTCGTCCTAAGCGGGGGTCGTATAATGTCACTGAGGTGAAAGAAATTGCTTGACAGCTCCACCCACATCTTACAGCGGTTTTCAATCACACGCGACCTTCAGCGCAAAAGGGTCTAGACAAAACCTGTCCACCTGTTCTGGTGGACGTCTCGTATTTTTTAGCGTCTCTCCCCATTCTTCCTCGCCTTCAGACCTTTCGTTCGAATATTGACCGTCGCCTGCATTCGCAAAAAATACGACTGTTTTGCAGTCTATAATCACACAGGGAGCCCTCACATCCGTTTAGAATATGAATAAAAGATTAACCTACCTTTATCGCGCGTGTTTTGTTTCGTGGCGGCCATTTTGAATTTTTAATACGCGCGCGATCTGCTAGTGTGAGGTCTGGAACCGAAATTACGGAAATCGCTCTGATCCAGCGACCAGTGAAGCTAAATCGATCCTGCTTCTCTCACTAAGGGAAGGTACGTTTTTGATTGAGGGGGGGTGGGCCGGGGCTTCGGAGGGGAGGGTCAGTAAATTCTTTTACAAATTGGGGAGGATCAAACCTGTTTTATTCGCAACCGGGGGAGGGTCAGTTTTTTTTTTTTGGCGAGGAAAAACTGACTCCACGTTGCTTAGTTGACTCGTATTTGTTAACAAACACGCGAAGTGTATAGAAACCTAAATTTTGTATATACAAGCAAAGCTAACAGTCAAGATTAATCTAAATTATTTACAAGTGTCGAAATATTACATCAAAAAGCTATCTTGGCCCAACTAACATAGTTGTCTCTCTCAACCGTGCCCGCTTTCGTCCATATTTTGAGGGCGGTAATGTTTCCGCGCAGGGTTCTGGCGTAAAATTGTTTTTTAAGCTACTCGGGCTTGAGCCGACAACTCGATCTACTACATCACTTTGCGAGTCAGTTTCAACCTCGGAAAGTGATGAGGTCACTTGTTGCTGCACATATCTTAGCGGGGGCTGCCGAGGTTGTTGGCATTCCATTGAATCGTACAGCAAGCTGCCTATGTGCGATTTGATCATTGCGACATTTTCAGCTTTCTTCCCTCTGAAGGTGATCTTGTGATAGGAAAAGTACAAGGATAGCTCGTCCACCCACAAGGACGACATCTTATCGGAGTTGTACAGTCCAACCCAGTCAATGTCATTGTATTCTGGTTCCGCCATTCCATTCGCTCCCCTTCAGTCTCCTCTTTCTTCTTTTCCTTTCGCATTTTTATCTGGGCAAGGTTCACAACACACTTTGCCACAAGTTTTTCGGGAACAATTTATTTATTTGAAAACTTTCTAATACACCTCACTGTCCCCACTGACTAGTTCACTTTCCTCAAACAATCGCTTAATCTGAGCAAGTTGTTCCATCTGACCTCATGAAATCCTCGCGTTCACCACAAGCGCATTTCCCTCTTTCTATTCCTCGCACATCCTTGCCCATTTTCAAGTTTTCACCGGGCAATCACACACCACGCAATTAACTGCTTTGTGCCCAGACACGGTTATGCGAGTAACACTTCCGGTTAGTTATTTTCACTTCCGGTCATTTTTGTCTTGGAGGAGGTGGGGGGAGGCTCAGATGTTTTTGTGTAGGTATTTGTGAAGGGTCATGCATTAATCCATTCTGGGAAGTGGGAGGGCCACGACTTTTTTCCCAAAAAATGTCTAAATACCCCGACCCATGCCCCTCCCCCCCAATAAAAAACGTACCTTCCCTAATGATCGAATTTTTATCGACTGCTCACACGCACAACGCATCAAAAATGTTCTGGTTGGGAGCTCGAGTTTTCAGCTGAGCCTCTGTATTAATAATGTGTTTGTCCTATTTTCGACAAGTAATCAGGCACAGCATTCCCCGGGGGGAAGACTCGAATATAAAAAGGACGGGGGTGCTCTTCGGAAATTTAAAAACTACCCTTTGGAGGTACCAAGATCCTGTTTGGTGGGCGTGGCTTGAAATTGTTTCACCCCTTAGAGGTACCAGTTTTAAAACAACACATCTCTTGTCATATATTTTCAGCTCAATACCCTAAAACGCACCTCAAAAGCTCCCGCTGTAGACGTTTTGAGGCTGAACACCCTAAGAGCTACCAAAAATGCTTTTACAACACCTAAAAGGTACAACGAGCAGCCCGTCCTTTTCAAATGGGAGTCACCCTCCCCTCCCCCCCCCCCAACTCCTCTAGCAGCATTCAAGCAATATGCACAGTCTTTCTTCATAAAGAGATTTTAGCCCTTTTGATGTTGTGGATAGATTGTTTATGGCCGAGTGATTTGTTCAGCTCAGCATCGCGAAATGTCCCGTGTACAGGATCTAAGAATTTATAAACGGGTCATGAATTTTTCCCTCAGGAAACGATTAATTCCCGTCGTAGATCAAAAGATTGTCCTGCGAGACACAAACCTGAATTCCTTTTGGAGAACAAATATCTATCCTTCGGGAATACGAAGACACAAAAGTATTTCCTTTGGGAAACGTGACTAGAGATCACTGGTAGTAGTGAAACACATAGCAACAATACGACATCCATGGTTGCTAGATGCTGTACATGCAAAGCAAAATAGCTTGCTGGACACTGACACCTGCTTGAAAGCTGTGTCTGTTGTGGAAATGTGACAATATAGCACTTACTTGTCAAACAAATACTCAGAGCAAAAGATAGAGATCCAATGGGTCACTGAGAAGACTTTTGAACTCACTGAAATGAAGCATAAACTGAGAAAGAAAAATTTTCCCGTTTTTACTCACATTTAAACAATGGAATAGCAGGTTTTCTAAGACTAAAAAGTTTCTACAGCCCTTTTTTCTATTGAAATATATACAGAATATAAAGTATTTGCTTTGTCTTATAATTCATGAGGGAGACATGTTTTAGTGTCAAATCACAGTCCTGCTGTAAGTAATTAATATTGCCTAATCTAGAGGAATGTGCAGCACTGATTCTAATTCAGTGTTAAATCGGTCAGTGTAAAACACAGAATGCGGACTGCAGACTGCAGACCGGGGGTAAAATGCAGACTGAGGGTGAAATGCAGACTGCAGACACTACATACTTTTTAATAACTGACTTGTGTTACCGTTTCAATCACTGACAGCTAACCGTAAACAGGCTAACCGGTGCGTTATTTAGGCTAACCTGAGCGATATTCAATCTAACTAGAGTGATAATCAGGCTAACCGGAGTGCAGAATTTCACTGCGACTTAGCCTGAATAACCCTGTTTACGGTTAGCACTCTATGATGGAAATAACACGACATATAATTAAAACGTCTTTAGGCTGCAGTCTGCATTTGACCCCTTTTCTTCAGTCTACATTTTACCATCAGTCTGCATTTTATCCCCGGTCTGCAGTTTGCAGTCTGCAGTCGGCAGTTGGCTTTGATAGATTGCTCTGGCATAATGTTTAGCATAATTCGTCGATACGAGCATACTTTTCATCGATTTTCCGAAAAAAGCACTGCTAGCTAATTTGCAATTTTGGCCAGTGTTGTAGAGCAAAATTGTCATTTATTGATCATGCAACCAATTGGTTTGGCCCGAGATCAGTGTCGCAGGAAAATTTAAGTAACAAAATTATTTTTTGTCTGCTTATTGTCTCATTCATGGGACCTGGGTCCCACAGGAAGTGATCCAGGACTCTTTCCATACACTCAACGTATGCGCATAACTAGCTCGGTTACCCAAGATGGCGTTCGCGACAGCGAGCGCATACAGTCAGGTACATATGTTTGCCATTTTCTTGTTTCTTGCATAGATATTGAAGTGTTCTTACCAAATTTAAAGTAAAAAGTAGAAGTATAGTTTCTGCATTTTTTACTAAAATGAGCATAATTTACAAAAACTAGCATAAGCATGAGCACAATTTTAGAAATATACGAGCACTGCTAGTAGCATATTATGCTACTTTTGCGAGCACAGTCTATCAAAGCCGTGTCCGCAGTCTGCGTTTTACACCGCTGACCGCGTCTTAAATTATATAAAGACTGCGACCTCGCGTACTCTAGACTTGGATTAAAGGTCACTAGAAGTAGGAGGAATGGGAAACTTCTTACTTAGAGCCGGCAATAGCAAATCAGTCATAGAATGACGCAAGTTGTCATTTTAGAAATTAGAGTTGCTGGTGTTCAATATTTACAAAATAGTCACGATTTGTTAATACATGATCATGTTCAGGGGTTTCATTAATGGTTTCAGCAGAAAGGCAACTAGTTTTCAAAGATGGGCAAACTTTTACAGAGAAGGAATGCCATCTCCTGATCAAAGGGCAAAACATAATGCATATGTGGAATTAGAGAGCAAGAGTGCGATCTGACCACAAAGGCAAAACATTATACGTACTAAACTGGACTAAAAGAGCTAGAATATGCCAACTGATCAAAAGGTAAAACATTATGCATACTTGAGATTATCCAGGTAAGAAAGTGAATCCCCATATAGACCTTATACCCAAACGCCAAGGGAATCCCTCTTAAGTTATTTTAAGACATGGTACGCAGTTATTCCACGGATTTTAAGCGAGAGTTGCGTGGATGTTTTCGTGGGGGATCTGTTTGTGTTTCGTTTCGTTTCGTTTCGTTTCAAAGCAAAGGAAAACCTCCAACGCTATGGGGATGTCTTCTTGATATTTTAATTACAAGCGAAGGAGCTTCGGCTTTCGATATGTTTTGATACATTTCGAAACTATAAGAGACAGATGTCCCCTGCACAAACAATAACAACTGAATGAACGGCAGAGCAGTATGAGTAGACAAACGAGTACAAGTAACAAACCGTCCAGTATTCAAAGCAACCGAACAAATAGATGGTCTAAAATCAAACAGGCACTCGCCGCCCAAGCAGCAAAAGGCAAGAGACCATGATCTAGCCTCATTTTCTCTTGCTGGAGAACGTGAACCAACGACGGCTAATTTTTTAAATTTTAAATTTTTATTTCGAATTTATCTATGTGTCCTAGATTCAGTTTCGTGATAGCTTTGGCAGTGATAAACAAAGTAAATGACTTTAGAGTACCGCGAGATTCGTAGGTAAAATGTAAACTCATTTTTTAATCGACGTTGTCCTCAGCGTCGCCGTCGTGGTTTCTTAAGCTCCCTGTTATCGGTGGGAGGACTGGACACTATTCCTAAAAGTAATTTAGGGCCTCTTCATGTGAGCCCGGTAACCGGGCTGGCTCGGTTACCGGGACGAATTTTGTTGTCTGTTCATATGGGAAATTTCAGCTCGGTCTACCGGGATGAAATCCAAGAAACAACGAAAATGGTGGAACATAAACTTGTATCGCTCGCGGCTGTCGTAACTTTGTGGACTCTTGAAACTTTACTAATAATGCTAATTCGCATACTCCTAAAGCGGGAATACATACCAGACAAAAATTATGCCATTTTGGCCGCTATGTTGCAAAAGCAAAGTATTTTGTGTAAAAAGTTTCGTCCAGGTTACCCGGGCTGGAGTGTTCATATGGGAAAATTTTCATCCCGGTTACCGGGCCAGCCCGGGTTCTCATATGAACACATCGACATTTTTACGAATGAAAGAGTGGCGAGGCGAGATCTCGGAAACCGAGCCAGCCCGGTTGACCGGACTTGTATGAAGAGGCCCTTAGAGGGATGAGGCAGGACATTGATCCCTTCCCTTGAGTAATTTGTTTCACACAGTGTCGAATCTCTTCAGGGAGGGGATCCCCAATGACAGCCGGACAGGAGTAATCCTTTTGGGTTTCAATTCATAGCGTAGCACCGCTTAGCTTAGTGTGTTTAGATCTGAAATGATCACTATTAAAAATTTTTTCATACCTTTCAGGGAATAAACTGAACTAAACTACGACAGGGATGATTTTTCACAGAGAATTGCTACTTCGCTGGGGTGAAAATCAATTTATGCGGTATCCACAAATTAAAACGAGGTTCTGGTAGCGTTTAGGGCTAGGGAGAGAGTATTTTAACATGTTTTTCTTCTTTATCTGCCCACAAAATTTACATTTTCATTGTGACTTTTTTGGTGGAGACCGTGTTATTAGACAGAAGTAAACCTGAGCGACTTCCAATATCCCTTTCATGTGCGCTAGCTTATTAATAAATAAATAAATCAAGGTATCCTCAGTCCTGTAATTGGTCAAATTCCGTGTTCGATGAATTTGCAGAGAAGAAAATTCAAATCTCCTGTACCGGGAGACGATCATCGTGTTCTCTTATCCTCGCCTAATTACAAAATTATGGAGACCAATGAAATAATCGCATTCAGACAATCATTCTATGCGCGTTCGACAAGTTTGAAAACTGAAAGTTGCAAATATTACTTGTGATGAAAATGTTTGTCACATTTTATCGTTCTTCGCTCGGACGATTTTCATCCACATTTTACACAGAAATACATCTTCTTTGCCGCCCATCAGCTTGATAAACACTCAAGCTGTAGTTTGTTTGGTGTTGACAACGTTTTCGCTTGTAAGAGCTCTGGACATGACCAGTGATAATTTAACTCCTGCACCATATTAATATCTCTTGTGAAATTCTAAGACCCAATACACCAATTTTGATATATTATAATTCAGCCTAAAACGATAGACCTCACTACAGAGTTTGTGGGGTTTATTCCCTGGAGCTTCGTACTGAGGTCTATTGTGTTAGGCTGAATTTTAATGCAGTCGACACGTACTCGTACCCTCGCTAACTCAGACCTCGCCCTAACTCGAACCAAAATCGATTTCCCCTGGATTTCCGTCATACATTTACTATAATTCAGTTACCCTCGGTAACTCGAACCTCCCGCTAACTCGAAGTAATTTTCGTTTCCCTTCAAGTCATCTTCAATATGATTTTAACCTCGATAACACGAACCATATCTGTCAATACGTGACAAGTAAAAACAAGCAGTGTACTGTAGTCCAAAACATCAAATTTATTTTGAAGCAGCCGTGAGAACTTTTTCATTTCTTTTACATTACACAGAACGTTTCAGTTCAGTTTATACGAAATTACGAAAAGTATTGTTCCATTATCACTCAGCTTCCCTATAGCTGTATAATTGAATTTGATTACAATGTACATTACATGAAAAGAAAAAAGAAATCGCGTGAACATAGAAAATGTGAATATCATGAGCTTAGTACCAGTAGCCCGACATTGTTCTCGTTTCACAGTTCCTGGACTTCTCCCTGCTTTCTTCCTTTGTCATATTTTTCACATTACGTTACGTTCCGATTTATACACTAATTTAGATATGTATTGTTTTATTTTCACTTGACTTCTGTAATTCTCTATTCTGTAATTAAATTTGATTAAAATCAGTGCATGAATAGAAAAACTTTAAACAACGTTTTTTCCTTATTTGCGGTCATTTGTTCTAAACTCCCGATAAATGGAACTCCCGATAACTCGAACCTTTTTCAATTTCCCTTGAAGGTTCGAGTTAACAGAAGTCGACTGTGTATCAAAATTGGACTATTAAAGCGAATCTCGGTTCCAGAGCCCTCGTTCATCCCGTGACATTGACCGTAAAACCGAAGGCTCAGCTAAGCATGACAAGTGATGTTTTGAGAGAGAACTCTTGCTTTGAAAATAGTTTGTCCTTCTCTTCTTATTTTGAGCTGACGGACACTAAATATCACTGATATCTCGGTAAGTAAACATGAAACAATTTCAGTTTTCGTTTTGTTGATCCCAACTTGATATATAGTTACCGAAAGATTTTTGCGAGATTTAGGTGAGTTTTAACTACATCTAAAACATAGTTGATATTAAGTAAATATATTCATCAATTCCACGGAACGTTAGTCGCGAGAAATGGGAAAATTAAAATGAAACTTTCAAGTGAAATGTAAAAATAAAATGGTCAATCGTCAATCATATCATCTGCAGAACTATGATCCTAATCCTTACTCTCCTTCCTACTATTCTTTAATAACATCAAGTTTGTCAAGTACTCCTTTGGAGAGTTTCAGAACACAGCCGGTGAACATATCTTTATTGTCTTCGGAGATCATTTTCACTGGTATGGTTGTCTTCACGATCCACTTGTCCTCTGTAGGGTCATAGCATTCAACATTCAAGTAACTTCGCCAATAGTCATGGCCACCCAGCACATAGAGTGTTCCCTTCAGACACACCATAGTGCCATCGGCACGAGGAACATTCAAACTTCCGATACACTGCCATTCGTTAGTAGAAATATTGTACATTTCGCATGTTGTCGACCATGATCTGTTCACGATGCCTCCCGCTAAGAAAATCTTTCCTTCAGTTGCCACACCAAAAGCACGCTCTCTCTTTTCTTGTAAGCTTGCAATTTCCTCCCATTTGTTTTCTACAGTGTCGAATCTCTCAGCCTTCGAAAAGCACTCCCCTGCCAGGAACCCGCCACAAACATACAGATGATTGCCAGCAGCAACAACACAAGAAGAGTCCCTGCAACCCTCGTGAGATGACAAAACCGTCTGCCATGAACACCGCTCGACCTTGTATCTTTTGACTGTGGATTTTTTAGTTAATGTGTTGACTTCTATGGCATAGATTTCGCCTCTGACGACAGCCACCTTAGTAGACCTTGTGGTGGACAAGTCCAAAGTAGACCAGCCATTAACAACGGGATCATACCTCTCTCCCTTACCAGCGGATGGAAAGGCGTACAACTGATCACGGTACCTTAACATCTTAGTTCCATAGCTTCTCTCTGACAACCCGTCTGCTAAACGCATCCACTCGTCTTTCTCTGGGAGATAACAGAAAGTGTATTTCCCACCACAAGCAACAATGGCGCGGGTATCAAGCCCTTTTCTCGGAGACTGCGAAAGACTTCCTTCCACTGGAAAAGCCATCAGCTTTATAGCGTCTGAGACCAGCCGTAAACAACTAGAGTTTTCCTGCACGAGTTCATTTGTCACGACATCGATTAAAAAGTCACGCGATAGGGAAGCCAGTCGCATCTGACGAAACAATTGTTCAAACGTTGCTTTTCGCTCGCTTTTGTTTTGTTCGATCCACTTTAATACGATTTTTAACACATCTTCTTCACCTGCAATAAAAATTTCGTCACTTGAAATCCACCTCTCGACTTCTTTAGCTTCCAAGTTCAAGAATTCATCCATTTCTGCTACAGAAGCAAAATTTGCGTGGACGAAGTTCCTGCTCTTACTTATGAGTTCGTCACACTGGTATTTCTCAGCGAAATAAAATGTTGAAACGCAGTTTGATTCAGACATTTGTCGTTCCAGAAATCGCCCGGAGACTGTTTTCAAGCCCGGAATGAGAAGATAGTTCGCTGCGGCGATAAGATCTTCGCAATAATCCTCTTGAGTCACCTCGACATTTCCTGTGTAGATGAACTCCAAAACATCTTCCATTACAGCACCCGAAATCTCTTCAAACCGAACAATCCCTTCTCGATTCTCTTTCATGTCGCTCTGAAGAAGCTTGCAGAAGAACGGGCTTGCTGCAGAAAGCACATTTCTATGAGCTTTGAATTCTTTGTCATCTTTCGTCATCAAAGTTACGTCGCATAAATGATCTTGTCTTCGAAACATGTTAAGCCGCTTCGCCAATTCTACACAGAAAGCAGCTTGCTCCGCATCAGAGATTGGTGACAGATCTTCCATATTCCACACAATAAACTTATTTCTGTAAATTACAGATTGCTTTAGCCTCAAATAGCTCTACGAAATCAGTCACGACCGAAAACACAATTGAAAGCGGAACTGTTTAGAAGAGGACACTGGAAGAGTGACATGACGTCATCGTGTAAGACTGGACTGGACTTGTCAAACGTGGACTTGCAAAACACAGATTAATAGAACGCAGCCTACAGAAACGCAGACTAGCAAAACGCAGTAAAGTATTTTCTTAATTGAGAGGATCATTTCTCATCCAAAGAGTCAAATGTATTAAATATAATTCCTAACAGAATCAAAGTGGCTATGAGGCACTCAACTTGGAGAATGTCACGTCTTGAATCACAATTCAAAAATTCATACAGCTCATCAATTTTGTGATTTTCAATATCTCCTCAGTTTTCGGGCAATCAAGTATTGTTAACCTTGCGTAAGTGGACACCTTTGAGAAGTGCGTTATTTATGTAATTAGCTTCTAGTTATAAAAACGTTCGTGCGAAAGTCTATTCAATGTAGATCATTTCTGCGGTAAGATATTTAGTACTTGCGTCAGAAATTCAAAGAATAGGGAATTTAAGATATGGTACGGCTAGACTGTATTCCGGCGGCAGATAGTGAAGATCACTTCCGGTGACGTCATGACGCGCGTACCAGTACGACTTTCCTGTCGTAGCCTTGCATTCTACTACTGCAAAGTGGCTGGTTTCACGTAGTCTTCTCTACGTGAATATAAGCCCGCTGTTTACTTCTCATTTTAACGCTTTTTTCACTGTTTGAACAGCCTAGTTTAAAGATAAAGTTCTCAATCATAAAAATCAGTTCTAAGATCATTGTTTCTTTGTCATTCGTACAGAAAATATAAACGATTTTAACACCTTCCGCGAGATGATCAATTCAGCTTCGTATGTTCTAATCTGAGCTATAATTGTTTATTAGTCTTCAAAATGTATTTTATTATAATCAAAAGTTTTGTATTTTGGGGCTTGTCACGTAATCGTTGTACGAACAACCTGTCCGTGTTGAAATCGAGCCTTTTTGCATGAGAGTTTATATTTTGTTTTGTGGTTGGAATTACAGGCGGTTGTATCAAGTTCTTAAAGGCAAATCTAAGTTCTGGGAGATGTAAGACGGACACAGGAGAAGGAAATCATTGTCGTTAATCAAGCCTATCTCATACGAAAGTAGAATAATCTCTGGTTTCCTCGAAAGTAGTCATTTTTGTAAAGACACGTAGAGACTGCACATACCATTGCCGTACAGCAAAATCTTAATCAGTTGAGTTTGGCGAGTAAAACACCGTTGTTAGCCTATAGTCCCTCACGTACGGCCAAAATAGCCGTAGTAGCACTTCGACGTAACGTATCTTAAAGTCCCTGATATCTAACTTGACACGGCGGAAGCGACTGTAAAACGGCCTTGGGCAACGCGATGTTCGAAATCCGGGGAGGGGGAACTCCGCTATGAAAAAGTCGGGGATTCTAGTCGTCTCGGGTAAATCAAGGATTTTGGTCTCACTTAAGGTGTTGATGACAAAACGTCACCATTCTTAGCTGTCAAAGTATCCTTTAGGGTGCACTCGAAGAAATAATAACAATAAAAGAAACGCTCTCATTTGCTCTTGAGTACGCCAGTCGGATCTACAAGTGCGCGCGGGATACTTTCTTGAGCAGTGGCTAGTAATCGAACCTATTCCGTTTTAGGTGGTATCTTTTAGGGGTCTAATGACGCTCGAGTAACCCCCACATTAATCTTCTTTAGGAGTTAAATTCAAATCTTCCGACGAGCATCCCTGACCTTCTCATATGGGAGTTCCCCCCTCCCGGGGTTCCAAATTTGATCATTTTTAAATTTGAGCCAACAACACCCAACATGTGGCAACATGTCGCAACAGGATGTCCAAGCGCCTGCAAGATGCTGCGCCCAACAATGTTGCGATGTGTTGCGTTGAAATGTTGCGATCGTCTGGCCGGGGCTTGAAAACGGTCAAATTTAAGTCAACAACACCCTTTATGTCGCAACACGTCGCAACACGTTGCAACAGGGTGGTCAAGCATGTTGCGTTGCGATATCTTGCGTTGACATGTTGCGATCGTTTCGCTGGGGCTTAATAATTTAACTCCGGCACCATATTTATTTCTCTCGTGAAATTTTATAAACTCAATTACAGCCAATCTCGTTCTCAGAGCCCTCGCTTGTCCTGTGACGCTGACCCTAAAAAAGGGAGGCTTTGGGTATAACAAGTGATAATCTTGCTTTGAAAATAGACTTGTACCCGTCTTCTTACTTTGAGCTGAAGGACACTTAACATCATCGATCTCTCGGTAAGTAAACACAAACAATTCTAGTTTTCGTTGTCAGCTTGCAATATAGTTAACTACCGAAAGATTCTTGTTAAGTGAGTTACAATTAAATCTAAAACATACTGAAACTGAAAACTATGGATTTATAAATTCTGCTGTACAAGTTGTCGCAGAAGATGGAAGACTTGAAATGAGACTGTTCAGTAAAATGTTGAAAATAGGCCATTTCCGAGTTGTCTTTGATTTTGCCTCTTTCCACAATGAGTCATCGTGCCAAACCATTCATATCAAAATGTGTTTCTTCTATAAGTTCATTTTCATGCAAATCAAACTCATTTTCATGACAAAAGTTTTCCACAAGGACTCGTTTTGAAACAGAGGCAAAAGGAAACTCGGAAATGGCCTGCCGTCAGCAACCGTTAGCTGGAGACACGACCGATCTCGTACCCAGACTTCACTCTGTCTCAGTCTCCATTCCGCCTGCCGGTAGGAGATCTGGGTTCTTTATTACAACTGATCTTCATTATTCAAGAGCTGATGAAATCTCACCGAGAAAACGCGTAGGCCGGTAGCCTACCGGCGGGGGAAATTTTTCCCTCGCGTAGTAGATAGTGGATCTCCTGCCTTCTTCCCGATTCAATCTTGTTTTTTTCCCTGCTTGACTATTCTTTAATAACATCAAGTTTGTCTAGTACTCCTTTGGAGAGTTTCAGAATACAGCCCATAAATCTTTCGTTATGGCCTCTGGAGATCGTTTTCACTGGTATGGTTGTCTTCTTGATCCACTTGTCCTCTGTAGGGTCATAGCATTCAACACGCAATTGTCGTCGATATTTGTCATCAAGGCCACCCAGCACATAGAGTGTTCCCTTCAGACACATCATACTGCCACACACGCGATGAACGGTCAAACTTGCAATTAGTTGCCATTCGTTTGTCGAAATGTTAAACATCTCACATGTTTTCAAACATGATTCCCAATTCTCCCTCCCTCCGGCCACCAAAATCTTCCCTTCGGTTGCCACACCAAAAGCGTACCCTCTCTTTTGTCGCATGTTTGCAATTTCCTCCCATTTGTTTTCTACAATGTCAAATCTTTCAGCTTTCGTGACGAAGTCATTCTCTACCAACCCGCCACAAACATACAGATGATTGCCAGCCACAACAACACAAGGTAAGACCCTAAAGCCCTCATGAGATGACAAAACGGTCTGCCATGAACACCGCTCAACGTTGAATCTTTTGATAGTGGATTTTCTGGATGACATATTCATCTCTATAGAATAGAATTCGCCTCTAACGAGAGTCACCTTACAAGGAGTTGTGGTGGGACACTTCAAATAATCCAAAGTAGACCAACAATCAAAAACAGGATCATACCTCTCTGCCTCACCATCAGATGAAAAAGCGTACAACTGATCACGGTGGTTTATCATTCGAGTATACTCGTTTCTCTCTGACAACCCGTCTGCTAAACGCTTCCACTCGTCTTTCTCTGGGAGATAACAGAAAGTGTATTTCCCTCCACAAGCAACAATGGCGCGGGTTTCAAGCCCTTTTCTCGGCGACTGCGGGATATGTTCTTCACTTAAACAGCCAGGCAGCTTTATAGCTTTGGAGATCAGCTTGAAACAATAAGAATTCTCTTTCACGAGTTCGTTTGTCACGACATCCAATAAAAAGTCACGCGATAGGAAAGCCAGTCGCAAGTGACGAAACAGTTGTTCAAACGATGCTTTTCGCTTGCTTTTGTTTTGTTCAATCCACTCTAATACCACCTTGAACACATCTGCTTCAACAGCAACTGAAATTTCGTCACTTGAAATCCACCTCTCGACTTCTTTAGCTTCCAAGTTTAAGAAATCATCCATTTCTGCCACAGATGCAAAGTTCGCGTAGATGAACTTTCTGGTGTTGATGATCAGATCGTCGCACTGGTACATCTCAGCGAAGTAAAATGTTGAAATGCAATTTGATTCAGACAACTGTCGTTCTAGAAATCGCCCTGAAAGTTTTTTCAAGCCCGGGATGAGAAGATAGTTCGCTGCAGCGATAAGATACTCGGAATTCTCTCGAGTTACCTAGACACTCCCTGTGTAGATGAACTCCAAAACATCTTCCATTACAACACCCGAGATCTCTTCAAACCGAACAATCCCTTCTCGATTCTCTCTCATGTCGCTCTGAAGAAGCTTCAAGAAGAACGGGCTGGCTGCGGAAAGCTCATTCCTATGAGCTTTGATTTCTTTTCCACCTTTCGTCATCAAAGTTATGTCGCATAAATGATCTTGTCTTCGCTGCATGTTAAGGCGCTTCGCCAATTCGACACAGAAAGCAGCCTGTTCCGTATCAGAGATTGCCGGCAGATCTTCCATGCTCAAGAAAATAAACTTATTTCTGTAAATTACAGATTACAACCGTTTAGATGCCCTCAAGTTCTGCCAAATCACGACCAAATAAAGCGAAACTCTTCACTGAGTACACTGGAAGGGATATGACGTCATCGGGAAAGGAAAAATTGATAGACTGAACTGGACTGGACTGGACTTCACAAAAGCGGACTTGCAAAACACAGCCTTGTAGAAAGTAGCCTACAAAAGCGCGGACTTCTGAAACTCAGTTAAATATTTGTATTATTTTTAGAAGATCATTTCTCACCCAAATAATCAAACGTATTAATTTTAATATAATTCCTAACAGAAACAAAAACATATGCTTCAATACTAAACGTTTCTAAGTAACAGTAGAATTCTACTAGTATACTAATGCAAATGCTCTAAGCTGATTGGCTGAACCATTGCACACTATCAGCCATTAGTGTGCTGTGGAGGTCGCCTAGGCAATGGCCACGTTTTTTTCGTTTTTCCAAAGGTTTGGAGGAAAATTTTGATGCAAATGGATAATTAAATTCCTGAGAAGTCCAAACGAAGGACATTTACGGTTTCTTCACTTTTAAAAAAGTTGAAATTATTGAAAAAACTGATGCGCGCGCGCAAACAACTTCAATTTTAGATGACAATTCAATCCGAGCGATCTCTTTCAGGCGCAAGGTTTAATAATACGTCAAAAAATAATTGGACACTGTTATTTGAAGTAAATTTTAAGAAGAATTCTACTAGAACAATTAGATTATTCGCTCTCGATTTCTATGAGGTGATAGTTGATGAGGCCGAAGGCCTCATCAACTATCACCTCATAGAAATCTCGAGCTCATAATTCAATAATCATAATCCCTTTATGTCATCTCGTTTTTCTGGTCCGTAATCTAGCAGCCTTCACAGTGCCTTGTTAGTAAAGTATTCCCTATTTTAAGTCTTCCGTAAGTTCAGTCCAATTTGATACTTTCCACATCTGCGCTTATTTCGCTCCCAGACCCCTGGTTGTGAGACGAAAAGCACGGTTTACCTTTTTTTTTTTTTTTTTTTTTTTTTCTAAATTAAAGGGAACGTTTTTATTACAGTTGGTAATTAAGTGTTGCTATTCTTATTACATTTTTGCAAGGATTTTCATTCTGGTCATCAGACGGTCGATTAGCGAAGCAAACATTACCGACTGAATATTCCGAACCGTACCTCATAGCCCGTAACAGATCACTCCTAATGGCTTTCTCGCTGTGGGTGGTTTCCTTTATCGGAATCTTAAGACATGATCAGACATGAAGTAATTTTTTGACCAGCTTACATTCAAATCATTACAATCGTTTCACTGCCCCCTATAGCAAACTTAACAAAACAATAATCAACAGTGCACTTTGGGCATAATTTTAGAACCTCATTCGCGCAATTTACTGAAACCAAGGACCAGGCACACATGGGAACGGGAAGACGGGATACTATATCAAAAAATAACTTAAAGGGATCGGGTCAATACGGGGGATTAACTCTCTGACCCTTCCTCTTCCCTTGACAACAGCTAATTTGCTATCCACAGTGACAAATCTCGCCCGGAGGGAGAGAGGAAAGTATGCATACGAGCCAAGTGACCCATCAGGCCGGAGCTTACCCCTGTTTCTGAAGTATGAAGTAAAAGGGGATGTTTCTACTCCCCCTGGATGGAATTCTACCCACTGCAGGGTTGGCCTTCCCCCGCCTCTAGTGGTTATTTTGCCGAGACCAATTTGTACACCTGACTACATGGGTGGACAGAGGCAATGTGAGAGTAAAGTGTCCTGCACCCCCTCTCCCTCCCGGGGGGGGGGTGGTCCTAAATGACAGCCAGACGGGAGTAATTTTCATATCATATCGGGATTTCTATCCTAGTACCACTTGGTGAGTTACAATCTAAAGCAAGAGAAAATGAGGTAGATCATGGTCTCTTGTCTAAAGCGATAACTGTTACATGTAAAATTATTCCAATGCCTCTCAGAGAATTAAGCTGAAAAAACTAAGAAAAGAACTCCTTGTTTTTCCTTGATTTGGTAACGCTCAATGATTAAAATGAATTCATGCGGTGCCCACAAAAAACGCGATTCTTGCAACTTTTGGGGTTTCTTTCACCATTTTATTGACGATAAGGATCGTCAATAATATGGAAGTATCTTAATCTGTTCTCTTAGTCATTTACTTTTCATTGTGACTTTTTTGGTGGAGACATTAGTTATTAGACAGAAGTAAACCTTAACACGGTCTTATATCCATGTCATTTGCACAAGCTTAATGAAAATTTTATCACGTTTTGTTCTTCCTTCAGACCATAGTTAATAGAGGGAAATGGTTATGAAACTCGACAAAGTTCTTTGTTGTATTTTTTGTTCTCTTCTTTTGGCCTTGACCGTGCACAAAACACAATAGTTGTTTACTATTGACGGTGGTAGTAACCAATAGAAACGTTTGGGTACGTAATTCATGCATAGCGTATGAACGCAAAACAAACGATAAAATAAATCTTGGCTTTTTTGTTTTCTCCTTTGATGTTTGCCGGGCTTCATAACCCGTCTATTAACTATGTTCAAACGAGTTTTCATCCATTTTCAACATTTTACGCACAAATACAAATTCTCAATTACAGCCAATGTCGTTCCCACAGCCCTCGCTCGTCCCGCGACGCTGACCATAAAAGCGAAGGTTCTCAGCATAGCAAGTATTAATCTTGAGCAAGCACTCTTGCTTTGAAAATAGAGTCGTACGTGTGTTCTTACTTTGAGCTGAAGGACACTAAATATCATCGATCTCTTGGTAGGTAAACACCAAACAATTCTAGTTTTCGCTTTGTTAAGCCCAACTTGCAACTAGCCAGCTATCGAACGATTCTTGTTAAGTGAGTTACAATTAAGTCTAACACTTACTGAAACTGAAAACCATGTAAATATATTTATAAATTCTGCTCTACAATGGTCGCCGGAAGTGGAAGACTTAAAATGACAACTCCCAGTAAAATGTTGCAAATTGTTAGCTGGAGACACAACTCATCTCGTACCCAGACTTCAGTCTGTCTCAGTCTCCCTAAAGCCTGCCCGTAGCTTAGAAGATCTGGGTTCAATACTACAACTGATCTTCATCGTTTAAGTGCTGATGAAATCTCACCGAGAAAACGATCACCCCAAAACGCAGACCATGCAGACTGCAGACTGCAGACCGTGCAGACCATGCAGACTGAGTACTTTTTTTTCTAACATTTGACTCACTTTTTTCGCTTCTAATGACGAAATAGTGTTCAATATGTCCTATAATGTTTGCTATTTATTCACAGGCGGCACAAACTCAGCATCTCACTGTTGATTCACGCGTTTAATAAACTTTCTATGGGAAATTCCCTTTATTGGTCCTAAATATACTAATATCAAGCATAAAAATAAACTTCCATACATTCTGGGCGCAAATTGTGTCAATTTTTGACGGGTTTGTGGTTTTATTTATTTTGTCAATTTGTTGTTGTTGTTTTTTTTTCCATTTTCTTAGTCTTTGTTCTCCTCTTAACTGATTCATAAAACAAAGCAAGGACGGTGACTCTAATTAAGCGACCTTGTCCCACAAATCACTTCTTTTTCTTCACAAAGTACAGAATTGCCATTAGACTAGGAATATTCCCTGTTTCGCTTAGTTGAACATGACCGTAAGTAAACCTCAACGAAAAAAATGCTCGCATGAAAGTTTTTCCTCAAGGTTTTCTTATGCGTCACGCACGATGGACTAAGGGAAAGAGGGACCACTCGCAGTTTAAATCGCCATGAAAACAAAACTGCCATAAGGACAGATAAATTAACCATCGCATCAACTCATTACAGCAATCGTACTGCGCTGAGAATTTCAAATGCTATTCGGTTTTCTGTGATCTTTCCATGCGCTAGGCTTTTTTGGCGTGATCGCAGTCACACTCCAACATCCACTTGGAATTACATTTTGTATCTGATACCAAGAGTAGAAAATGCACATGTTACGTGTCACATCACATTACAAGTGAAGCTTATTTCTACATTTTAAAATAGCTTTACTTAAGCATATTTCGGACTGAAGGGAGTTTCACTTGCAAAATCTTTAACACCTCAACAGTCACATACCACCGAGTTTGCGTTGTCTGTGGATGAACAGAACCAAAAAATATGCCAGTCAAAAGTAAATGCCAAAACAAGAATAAGAAAAAAAAAGTACTCAGTCTGTACAGTCTGCATGGTCTGCACGGTCTGCGGTCTGCAGTCTGCAGTCTGCATGGTCTGCGTTTTGGGATGAGCGCCGAGAAAATGCGTAGGCCGGTAGACCCGACGACCCAATCTCGTTATATCCCGCGTGACTATTCCTTATTAGTATCACCCACCTAGTGGACTAATGCAAATCCTGCATTTTAATTGGCTACGCTACTAGAGGTCTATTAGCAATAGTCCTCGAGTAGCGAAATTGCCGCAATCGAGCGTGATGCTTTCTTTTGTTTTATTCCCAGATAAATATTTCGTCAACTTGCATTTGCTAACTTTATTATTGTCTTTTCTGTTCGACTAGTTGGGTGATACTAAAACAATTAGACCCTTCGCCCTCAAGGGCCACGGGTCAATAGCCCATGAGGCGAAGCCGAATGGGCTATTGACCCGTAGCCCGCAAGGGCTACGGGTTTAATTGTTAAATAATATCAAGTTTGTCTAGTACTCCTTTGGAGAGTTTCAGTACACAGCCGGTGAATAACTCTTCATCGTCTTCGGAGATCTTTTTCACTGGTATGGTTGTCTTCTCGATCCATTTGTCCTCTGTAGGGTCATAGCATTCAACACTCAACTCAATTCGCTTATAGACATTTATGCCACCCAGTACATAGAGTGTTCCCTTCAGACAAACCATACTGCCATCTTCGCGAGGAACTTTCAAACTTCCAATTAAGTGCCATTCGTTTGTCGAAATGTTAAACATCTCACATGTCTTCAAACACCAATACCAATTCTCCATCCCTCCGGCTACAAAAATCTTCCCTTCAGTTGCAACACCAAAAGCGCACACTCTCGCTTGTTGCATGCTTGCAATTTCCTCCCATTTGTTTTCTACAGTGTCAAATCTCTCAGCTTTCGAAGCGAAGTCATCCTCTAGCCTCCCGCCCCAAACATACAGATGATTGCCAGCCGCAACAACACAAGACCATAGCCTACAGCCCTCATGAGATGACAAAACCGTCTGCCATGAACACCGCTCAACATTGAATCTTTTGATAGTGGACTTTTTTGATGATGTATCGATATTTATAGAATAGATTTCGCCTCTGACGACAGTCACCTTAGCAGGATCTTCTGTGGGCCACTCCAAATGATCCAGAGTAGACCAACAATCAAACACGGGATCATACCTCTCTGCCGTACCATCAGACGGGAAGGCGTACAACTGATCACGGTGGTTTACCATTTGAGTGAAGTCGTTTCTCTTTGACAGCCCGTCTGCTAAACACTTCCACTCGTCTTTCTCTGAGAGATAACACAAAGTGTATTTCCCTCCACAAGCAACAATGGCGCGGGTTTCAAGCCCTTTTCTCGGCGACTGCGAAAGATTTTCTTCACTTGAAAACCCAGTCAGCTTTATAGCTTTGGAGATCAGCTTGAAACAATCAAAATTCTCTTCCACGAGTTCGTTTGTCACGACATCCAATAAAAAGTCACGCGACAGGAAAGCCAGTCGAACGTGACGAAACAATTTTTCAAACGATGCTTTTCCCTTGCTTTTGTTTTGTTCGATCCACTTTAATACGATCATAAACACATCTGCTTCAACAGCAACTGAAATGTCGTCACTAGAAATCCACCTCTCGACTTCTTTAGCTTCCAAGTTTAAGAATTCATCCATTTCTGCCACAGATGCAAAGTTCTCGTGGATGAACTTTCTGGTGTTGGTGATCAGTTCGTAGCACTGGTACATCTCAGCAAAATAAAATGTTGAAATGCAATTTGATTTGGATATCTGTCGTTCTAGAAATTGCCCTGAAAGATTTTTCAAGCCCGGAATGAGAAGATAGTTCGCCGTAGCGATAAGATCCTTAGAATTCTCTTCAGTTACCTTGACATTTCCTGTGTAGATGAACTCCAAAACATCTTCCATTACAGCACCCGAGATCTCTTCAAACCGTACAATCCCTTCTCGATTTTCTTTCATGTCGCTCTGAAGAAGCTTGGAGAAGAACGGGCTTGCTGCGGAAAGCACATTTCTATGAGCTTTGAATTCTTTGCCATCTTTCGTCACCAAAGTTATGTCGCATAAATGATCTTGTCTTCGAAACATGTTAAGCCGCTTCGCCAATTCTACGCAGAAAGCAGCTTGCTCCGTATCAGAGATTGGCTGTAGATCTTCCATATTCCACACAATAAACTTATTTCTGTAAATTACAGATTCCTTTAGCCTCAAATACCTCTGCGAAATCTACAATCTGCAATCGACAGCGAGACTGTTTGGAAGAGGTCATTGGAAGCGAGATGACGTCATCGTGGAAGGAAAAATTGATAGACTGGACTGGACTGGACTTGTCAAACGTGGACGTGCAAAACACAGAACGCAGCCTACAAAAACACAGACTAGTAAAACGCAGTAAAATATTTCTGTTTATTGAAACGATCATTTCTCATCCAAAGAAGCAAATGTATTTAATATAATTCCTTAACAGAAAAAGAAACGGAAATTTATACTTCATCAACAAGTAACGTTAGATCGGTTCATGTCATCTCGTCTTTTTTTATCCATAATGTTGCTGCCTGTACAGTGCTCGCCGGGTCAACCAAAGTGCCTTGTTAGTAAAGTATTCCCCATTTCGTATCTTCCGTAAGCTCAGTCCAAATGATTCACTTCCAGCTGCGTTGCACTTAGTTTCCAGACTCCTGGTTGAGAGAAAAACACGGTCTACCGCGAACATGTTCTCTCTACAGAGAGAACTCTTTTATTAAACTTAGTGATTTAGTATTGCTTCTGTTACTAAATTATTGCCAGGTCTCTTTATTTTGGTCAACACAAAGTCGATCGGCGAATATAGCTCATAACACGTAACGGATCACTCCTAACTGGTTTGTCACTCTTGGTTTTCGTTAATCGCAATCTTATATCATGAAGTAATTCCTCAAACAGTTTACGTTTCAACCACTAATCGTTTCACTGTTCCCTATGGATAACTTAACAAAACAATAATTAACAGTGCACTTTGCTTACATGTTTGACGGGGGGCAAGAGGAGGGGGACGTTCTGTTGAACAGGTATAGTTTTATGGTGTTTCACCTGGAATGGGGCATATAGTATAAGTATTTAGTTTCCTGAACAGGGTATCTGTTTGTTTTTAGGCTGTGCACTGTACAGCCACACACTCTCCTCAGAGTGAGCAGATGTACACAGTCAAGACAGGATAAAGGCGAAAAGATAAAGGGACACGGTCACGATATATTTGCTTAAAACTGTTATAAATTCACGAAATGGTCCCTAAATTTATTTAATAAGAACTTAATTAGCTTTAGCTAAATGATTAAAAGCAATTTCTTGAAGAAAGTCCACACTGAAGCTACAATTTTTCAAAATTTCAACGATTTTCGAGCCAAACTTGAAAATTTTGAAAAACTGACATGATCCTGGCGCTTTTTCAAAAATCCAAATCACAATCCGTTTCCATCCTCGCCATCGTTGGCCATCCTCACTTCCTAATGGTTTCTTTTCATTTGTCGAGTACTGCCCTACAAAATAAAACCATTATTGTTCAGCTGCCAAAGATCTATATATTTTTTTGAGATTTCCAAAATCATGCTTAAAATGCTGACAGTGTCCCTTTAATTCCGCCGACCATAGAGGCCTTATTTCTAAGGTAATCACTCGTAAATTATTTTTAGATCAGTCACGGCATATCCCAGGAGAGGCTGAAAGGAGCCAATAGGTTGGGGCGATATTTTGTTCACGTGGCAGCCCAAGCGGCTTTACACTCGTTTTCATCCTCCACGCTGCGCGCGTGGTAACGTTGTCCGCGGGAGGGCTGGAAACTATGTCTAAAAATAAATTAGAGGGATGAGCCCAATAGAGTGTGTGGGTTGTCACGCAATAAAAAATAAAATCAAAAACCATTTAGTGGATAAAGTCAAGAAATTGTGATGTTATAGATGATCAATAAAGAAGACAGTTCTCCAAGTTTAAGGTGTGTGCGTTGTCCCAAAGTTGAGATATTTGTCGAAATGTTCCGCGCAAAATTATAGAGCCTAATATAGAGCCGCGGAAAATACTGTAAACATCCGGAACTTACTTTGGCTATGTAGACAACTGATTATCTGAACCGAACCAAAAAACATTTAGGCAAGCACTTTTCCTAATACTTTAACTCCTAAAATGGCTAAAAATCACGAGATAAGTGTATATTTTTCGACAAACACGATCTTAGCTTCATGTCACGCACCGCCATAACTCCGAAATCGAAAATGCGCTGGTTTCCAAACGAAGGTTACATTATCTTCCTACCACATTTACTTTTTATTGTGACAAACCAGTGACGGATCCAGACCTTGAGCTAAGAAGGGGGGGGGGGCGGGTTTTTTTTTTGCTTGCCCTGCCGACGTTTCTTCCTTCTCTGAGTTTTTCTTTTTTACTTGAAATAAAAGGGGGCCTGTAAAATGCCGAATAGAGTACCATGCCGGGAAGAGTACGACGCATAAATTATGTCGAATTATGTAGTTATGCAAGAGCACATGGCAGACCCCAAGCCGCCTGGCACGTAATAGTCGTGACCTTTGCGTTTTGCGAACTTCATTCGGTGTTAAATAATCTGTGGTGCAATGTTACTTAGTAATCTTTCAGGAGATCACTAGCATGTTAAACTGAGAAACGTCTCTGATGGCGGCAAACTGTAAATTCCAAAGACAAAATTGAAACACAGGTATAAAGCAACCGCTCGCAACACTGCATTGCTGCCCAAAATATAAGTAGCTATGAGTGAGAAGCGAAGTTGTGTGCCGATTATGAGAATAAGTCCTCATGCGGAGATGTAAGTAGTACGAAATATTAGAAAAAAGATCAATCATGTGTAGTAGTTAAAAGAAAACTTAAGCAATGTTTTTTTGTAAAATGTACTGAAGTGAAATACCTTGGTGAACAGAGCGCGTGACAAGGTCATTGCTATTGTCACGTAATATGAGAAAAACCAGAGGAAATACATGCTTTGGTGCGTCCAAATAGAGCAATAATAATAGTAACTAGTAGTAATCAGAGATTATGAGAGTGCGTTCGACGCTCTCACTTTCATATACAACTACATATCGTAAATAAATGATTTCACTAGCTGACTTTCAACCTTTGTCTATTGCTAAAATCAACATTTTTCAGCAGCAACCGAGGTTTTACAGTCAGATATGCATGGTGTCAAAGTCCATGCTAGTGAAGAGGTCACGATTTGATGTGAAGTTTATATGAAATAATTCATATATGAACTGCGGTTGTAGATGAAAGTGAAGGATGATCATCGCAGTAAATTTTCCAATTTAAGCAATTGGAAAGAAGAAGCCTGAAAAAATCAGGGCTTCAACGGGATTCAAACCCGTGACCTCAGCGATATCGCTGAGGTCACGGGTTCGAATCCCGTTGAAGCCCTGATTTTTTCAGGTTTCTTCTTTCCAATTATTGGAAAATTTACTGCGATGATCATCCTTCACTTTCAGGTCACGATTTGTTGATAAGTTGCGTGACGCTGCCAGTTTCTGTAGTCTCTCAAGTTTCATAGAATATTTAAATTACGTACTAGCATTTGCAGTCGCGTGCTCGTTTCGCGACTAATTCGAGTATTTACCCTGATGAATAAGGTAGTCTTATGGATCTTGCCTCCCGAGAACTTTTCCACCGATTCCAAACAATAAAATTTCGACCGGATAAAGATCGAGCTATCTGTCGCGACTGCTAATCAACAAATGCAATCAAAATGTAGCTGTTCCCACGGTTATCATTCCAAAGCCAAGTCGTGTTAATAAACAAGGACAATTCCGTCAGATTGCGATAAATGCTGCCGTCGAAGCGTTTAAATTCGCTAAAATCTAACGCTGAGAGCTCATAATAGCGAGGCGTACGGCGACTGAATGGAAAGAAGTCAAAAAAGATCCATAGGAAAGACGAGCTCACATGGCCTGCTCACATACTCACATGTTCGCCACATGTCTTATCACATGTCTTAGCATTAAACGGTACCAGTTTACTGGCCGTGACATGCCCCTGCAAAAATCAAGCGGGGTGGCCATTTTGGTGTCCTTACAGGAATGTGGTTTTTTTCGGCTTAGAACCGTGCATAGGGAGGCCAACTCTGAAAAGCCACAGGTCAAAATTAGATTTGCGTTCCACTTCGTCGAACGCAATAAAACAGTAAGTGCAGAGGATATTACCAAGCTAGCAGTAGGTCAATTAGGGTGGTCCTCTAGTACGAGATTAATAGTTATAACACAAGGCTGAGTACAGTACAATTTTATTGAAAAAACACATGTTTTAGTGCGCGCCGAATAGAGTACGAGCCTAGTACTAATAAGACAAGGCTGAGTTCAGTGCCATTTCATTGAAAAAATACATGTTTTAGTGCGTGCCGAATAGAGTACGAGACTAGTGCTTATAAAACAAGTCTGAGTTCAGTGCAATTTCATTGAAAAAATACATGTTTTAGTGCGTGTCGAATAGAGTACGAGACTAGTGCTTATAAGAAAGGGCTGACTTCAGTGCAATTTCATTGAAAAAATATATGTTTTAGTGCGTGCTGAATACGAGACTAGTACTTATGAGACAAGGCTGAGTTCAGTGCCATTTCATTGAAAAAATACATGTTTTAGTGCGTGCCGAATAGAGTACGAGACTAGTGCTTATAAAACAAGTCTGAGTTCAGTGCAATTTCATTGAAAAAATACATGTTTTAGTGCGTGTCGAATAGAGTACGAGACTAGTGCTTATAAGAAAGGGCTGACTTCAGTGCAATTTCATTGAAAAAATATATGTTTTAGTACGTGCCGAATACGAGACTAGTACTTATGAGACAAGGCTGAGTTCAGTGCAATTTCATTGAAATAATACATGTTTTATTGCGTGCCGAATAGAGTACGAGACTAGCACTTATAAGACAAGGCTTAGTTCAGTGCCATTTCATTGAAATAATACATGTTTTAGTGCGTGCCGAATAGAGTACGAGACTAGTGCTTATAAGACAAGTCTGAGTTCAGTGCAATTTCATTGAAAAGATACATGTTTTAGTGCGTGTCGAATAGAGTACAGACCAGTACGAGACTAGTACTTCTAAGACAAGGCTGAGTTCAGTGCAATTTCATTGAAAAAATACATGTTTTAGCGCGTGCCGAATAGAGTACGAGACTAGTACTTATGAGACAAGGCTTAGTTCAGTGCAATTTCATTGAAAAACTACATGTTTTAGAGCCTGTCGAATAGAGTACGAGACTAGTACTTCTAAGACAAGGCTGAGTTCAGTGCAATTTCATTGAAAAAATACATGTTTTAGTGCGTGCCGAATAGAATACGAGACTAGTGCTTATAAGACAAGGCTGAGTTCAGTGCAATTTCATTGAAAAAATACATGTTTTAGTGCGTGCCGAATAGAGTACGAGACTAGAACGTATAAGACAAGGCTGAGTTCAATGCAATTTCAAGCACTACAATCCCCTTCATGCAAGCCCGAGACAGAACCACACTGGTCATCATCTAATACTTCAAACAGTTGTTCGGGATATCTCGTTCTTTCCTTTTCCCACAATTGACCCAATTAAAAAGAAATTGAAATGCCTCCGAGTCAGATTTGTGATTCGTTCCTCGTATTCCTGCTGATGCCGTCGCTCTAGCTTCTTCACGATCGCCTGCTTCACTGGATAGAATGCTTGAACCTACGCCTTGATTTAGGGCTGACCACAAATCCTTCATATCCATTTCTACGTTTTCCAACAGTAGAGC
>NC_138158.1:18113580-18118580 GCF_964199315.1 Orbicella franksi
GCACCTTCGTCATAGTAGAAAAAATTGTACATAATGGAATGGACTTCGTTTGCGGATTTTGTTTTAGTTGGAAATAGCCAGCAAAACTTAGAAAAGTAGTCTTTGATGACTAAGATATAGCGATACTGGCCCCTGTTATTTGTCATGAACGACCGCTTTTTGCCTGGAGCCATGTCAATGATATCCGCTTGCAATCTCTCGAAAGGCCCAAAAGTTCTAATTGGACGAGGTGGAGGGGCAACAGTTGGAAACGGCTTATGCATTTGGCAGTCAGGACATGATTTCAAGAATTCTTTGGCCAGTGCTTTTATACCACTGCAAAAGAATTTGAGAGAAAACTGCTTAACGAGGCTATTCACACCAGCCAGTTGACAACCGCCTTCAGATGACCCGCGATGAATGTCACGAAGAATACCCAGCGCTTTCCCCCTGGAAACAACCACCAGACATCGATTTGGAATAGCAACACCGTTACTGGTGTATTCCAAATGAAAAATAGTCGGCGCTTCACCTTCTTCATCCACCCTGTAACGAGGTTTACTTGTTATGCCTTTCCAAAGAAGTCGGTCACGATGCTTGGAGAAAAATTCACGCAATACCTGCCACATTGAGTCATTAACGGAGGCGGGTTTTGTACTTTTACGTTCACGTAAAATGGGCAAAAATTGACGACATAGTAAAAAAATATGCCAGCATTCAGACCACATTGGTCCAACAAACGGAAAGGGGCCACAGTTCCTGCAACAACCTTAAGAAACGAATCTCTTGTAAGTCTTACAGACTTCCGAAGAATTTTAATACTGTTGGAATAATCAGCTTGAACTTAAATTGCACTAAACACAGCTTCTTCTTGCAAGTAGTAGTCGCGCACTCTATTCGGCACGCCCTAAAACATGTATTTCTTTTAATGAAATTGCACTGAACTCAGCCTGGTCTTATAAGTACTAGTCTCGTACTCTATTCGGCACGCACTAAAACACGGATTTTTTCAATAAAATTGCACTGAACTCAGCCTTGTCTTAGAAGTTCTAGTCTCCTACTCTCTTTGGCACGCAATAAAACATGTATTTTTTCAATAAAATTAATTGCACTGAACTCAGCCTTGTCTTAAAAGTTCTAGTCTCCTACTCTCTTTGGCACGCAATAAAACACGTATTTTTTTCAATAAAATTGCACTGAACTCAGCTTTGTCTTAGAAGTACTAGTCTCCTACTCTATTCGGCACGCACTAAAACATGTATTTTTTTCAATAAAATTGCACTGAACTCAGCCTTGTCTTTAAAGTTCTTGTCTCCTACTCTCTTTGGCACGCAATAAAACACGTATTCGGCACGTACTAAAACATGTATTTTTTTCGATAAAATTGCACTGAAAGTCAGCCTTGTCTCATAAGTACTAGTCTCGTACTTTATTCGGCACGTACTAAAACATGTATTTTTTTCAATAAAATTGCACTGAAAGTCAGCCTTGTCTCATAAGTACTAGTCTCGTACTTTATTCGGCACGTACTAAAACATGTATTTTTTTCAATAAAATTGCACTGAAAGTCAGCCTTGTCTCATAAGTACTAGTCTCGTACTCTATTCGGCACGAACTAAAACATGTATTTTTTTTAATGAAATTTTACTGAACTCAGCCTTGTCTTATAAGTACTAGTCTCGTACTCTATTCGGCACACACTAAAACATGTATTTTTTCAATGAAATGACACTGAACTAAGCCTTGTCTCATAAGTACTAGTCTCGTACTCTATTCGGCACGCTCTAAAACATGTATTTTTTCAATGAAATTTCACTGAACTCAGCCTTGTCTTATAAGTACTAGTCTCGTACTCTATTTGGCACGCAATAAAACACGTATTTTTTTAACAAAATTGCACTGAACTCAGCCTTGTCTTATAAGCACTATTATTATATGGCTGTGTCTCACAAAGACTGGGAACTACCGAATTCACGAATTTGATTGGCTTAAATCGATATTAACCGTGGTCTAAATTTTTCCCATCTAGACCGGCATCTAGCTAGACCGGTTTCATTTTGCGTTGAAAAAGTAGCAAACTAAAATACAAAAATGTACACCATTTCTTTTATTTTCTTCTCATGGAAGTGCCAAAAAGCTTGATGACACAAAAAAGGTAAAGAGGACGAGCAAATTTCGGCAGGTTTAAGTTAAGCTCAACGCCGTTCGCAAGCAAACTGTCAGCAAACCAGTTACATTAAACGAATTAAAGTTTTCTTCTTTGCCATATAATAAACATCTTATTAACCGAGCTAAGTCGGTCTGTATGGGAGAATCTTGACCTCGGCCGTGTGTACAGACCTCACTGCGTTCGGTCTGTACCCACGACCTCGGTCAAGATTCTCCCATACAGACCTGCAGCTCGGTTAATAAGAGCTAAGTCTCGTACTCTATTCGGCACGCACTAAAACACGTATTTTTTCAATGAAATTGCACTGAACTCAGCCTTGTCTTATAAGCACTAGTTTCGTACTCTATTCGGCACGCACTAAAACATGTATTTTTTCAATGAAATGCACTGAACTAAGCCTTGTCTCATAAGTAATAGTCTCGTACTCTATTAGGCACGCACTAAAATACGTATTTTGTTAATAATATTGCACTGAACTCATCCTTGTCTTATAAGCACTAGTCTCGTACTCTATTCGGCACGCACTGAAACATGTATTTTTTCAATAAAATTCCACTGAACCCAGCCTTGTCTTAGAAGTACTAGTCTCGTACTCTATTCGGCACGCACTAAAACATGTATTTTGTCAATGAAATTGCACTGAACTCAGCCTTGTCTTAGAAGTACTAGTCTCGCACTCTATTCGGCACGCTCTAAAACATGTACTTTTTCGATGAAATTTCACTGAACTCAACCTTGTCTCTTTTAGTACTAGTCTCGTACTCTATTCGGCACGCACTAAAACATGTATTTTTTTCTTAAAGTGGTACTATGATCAAAGTTTTACCCCTTGATTTTTTAGGTGTATCACATAGAATACCATAAAAGAATAAAAACGCTGTTTACCGTTTGCAAATATCTGCATTAGTTCCGAAGATATTTAAGTTTGAAAAATGTGAAAAATATGCAAATGAGATGACTTATGATGTCATACACTCAACCCAATATTATATCAAAACTATGTAAATATATTTATAAATTCTGCTGTACAATGGTCGCAGGAAATGGGAGACTTGAAATCAAACTTTCCAGTGATATGTTCAAAATTGTTAGCAAGAGACACAACCGTATGCCGTACCCAGACTCTGTGCCGTGCTGATGAAAGCTCATTGAGAAAGGCGTAGGCTGGTAGACCCGACGACCTGATCCCGTTATATCCTGCGTGACTACTCCTTAGGCCCGTTCCAAACGCTGCTCCGTTCATGCGCCGAACCTAACTGATGAGTTAAGTACGGCAGAAGAGCGGCGTTTGAGTCAGTTTGGTTCGGCAGGTTAAGTTTGGTGCGGCAAACAACATTAAATTCGGCATGGTCTGTCGCACTATGCGACGCTGGAGCGGCAGCTGATTCATACGGCGTTCTCCTCATGTGTCGAACCTAATGCATAAATTACTGTAATTTATTTTTCATATAACGGGACTCGTGATTGGCTCAAAATTGAGTGGCCTGACCAGCCATGCATGAAGCTCAAAGTCGTCGCTAAAAATAAAGACAACAAAATACCAGTATGCCTTCGATTTATGAGGAACGGGACTGTATAAGTGAGTTTCTTTAGCGCAAATTCATTTTTTGCCTTTTTTCTTCGTGATAATAGCCCAGCTTATTAGATTTCCCTTTAACAAGTCGATTTGACCGGGAGAACATCTGTCTAAATACAAACACTGAACCTTGTGTTTGAATTTGCTCCCTAAATATTGCTATAACAGCATGATAACAGCGAAATGTTAGTCACAGCTTTTCTATTTGGATAGAGTTCGTGAATTCAGAACGCATATTTTCTCGTCGAAAATTGTTACCACCGGCTTCCCGAATTAAGTTCGACGCAAGTACGCCGTCTGAACCAGCCGTCGCTCCAAAGTCGCTCTAAAGTCGAACTTAATCAAGTTTGGTTCGGCACATGAGTGGAGCTGCGTTTGGACCGGGCCTTAATAACATCAAGTTTGTCTAGTACTCCTTTGGAGAGTTTCAGCACACAGCCGGTGAATGTATTGTTATTGTCCTTGGAGATCCTTTTCACTGGTATGGTTGTCTTCTCGATCCACTTGTCCTCTGCAGGATCATAGCATTCGACACTCAGTTTACTTTGGTACGAGTCATCTGTCCCACCCAGCACATAGAGAGTTCCCTTCAGACACACCATTCTGCCATCTTCGCGAGGAACTTTCAAACTTCCAATAGACTGCCATTCGTTAGTAGAAATATTGTACATTTCACATGTTTGCAACCACTTTCCGAGCCCTCCAGCATGCTGCCTCCCACCAGCCAAAAAAATCTTTCCTTCAGTTGCCACACCAAAAGCACGAGCTCTTGCTTGTTGCATGTTTGCGATTTCTTCCCATTTGTTTTCTGCAGTGTCAAATCTCTCAGATTTCCTAACGAAGTCATTCTCTAGCCTCCCACCACAAACATACAGATGATTGCCAGCCGCAACAACACAAGAATGTACCCTGCAGCCCTTATGAGATGAGAGAACAGTCTGCCATGAACACCGCTCGACATTGAATCTTTTGATAGTGGATTTTTTCGTTGATGTGTTGACCTTTATCACATAGATTTCGCCTCTAACGACAGTCACTTTAGCAGGATCTTCACTGGGCCACTCCAAATGATCCAGAGTAGACCAACAATCAAAAACGGGATCGTACCTCTCTGCCTTGCCAACAGATGGAAAGGCGTACAACTGATCACGGGGGTTTATCATTTGAGTATACTCGTTTCTCTCTGACAACCCGTCTGCTAAACGTTTCCATTCATCTTTCTCTGGGAGATAACAGAAAGTGTATTTCCCTCCACAAGCAACAATGGCGCGGGTC